>NC_046980.1:14531757-14801757 GCF_009769545.1 Cyclopterus lumpus | reverse complement strand
TTTGTATTTATTTTTTATTTGATAAGGAGTGTGTGATATCTCGATTTTCTCTGACAGCTAAACGTGGTATTAAGAAATGCAGTTGCTCGGTTCAGCCATGCATTTCTATTAAAGTGTCAGCATTTAACCTTTCATACTCAAAACCAGACGTGTCATTTTCATGCCACAAAGAGCCCTTTACTCACTGATGGATCCTCCTTTTGCTGTTTTCTGGGAGAAATGTTTAAAATAACAAAGTTATTCACATCCTGTTCTGGCACACGTGGAATTAGCTAAAAAGTGAACATTGTAAGCTCATTTACATCCTTCCAGATCAATGTATAATACAGTCGGATGGTGTTAGAAAAGTGAGGCATTTTTGTTGGTTGTCAATTGGATTACAAATGGTATTATTATGATGATACATCTGATTTTCATATTGAATTTCTGGGCGTTTACAAATACCGTAGATTAAAATCATAGATTTAATAAAATAGATGCCCAATTTAAGAGAACACAAACTAATTTAAGAAGGGAAAAAAAGGTAAATATAGACTTCAGAATCCAGCCAGTGAGGGATATCAGCAAACACTTGTCTTCCCCGGTGATGCTCCACCTCTGTCCTGCACTCTGGTCTGCAGCAAGTCGAATACATTCTCATTTTTTAAGAAAATGTTTCTGTTTTAAACCATAAACAATCCCTTCGTCACCTCGTCTGTATGTTTAGGATCATTGTCTCACTGCATTGCCTTAAAATTGGGCAATTATGTCAAAAATGGCTGCAGTTCCTTCTCGGGTCACCCTGTTTCGATGTGAGTACCCTCAACGAACTGAGGTGAAACTTTTTCACAAATCTCTTGATGAGTCATTGCTGTACAATACCGTGTCTGTTTCAACAAGTCTGATAACTAAGATCACATCCTGAAAAGCTAAAACTCTAGTACATATAAATAAAGATGTTTGTTTCAAGTTTAACTCCAACATTAGAGTGCACAAAATATTTGCAGATGTATTTTTTTTTATTAAATGAAAACAATAATATAATGTATTATCTGTATTTTATAATAAAGATTTTTTGTGTTTAATAATCTTACTATAAAATATATGTACATCACAAATTACATTAATCATATATTTCTTGCATGATAAATATTAAAAGACATGATAAACCAAGGAATTCAATGTGACAATTGTCCCATACATCAACTCTGAGAATAAATTGTCCCTGCCTCTCCCTTTGCTCTTGACCAATGCCGAGAACTCAGAGAAGCGATGGCGATGCAGCGACATTAGAGTAAACCATTTACAGTCGAAGATTGTCTGATTCTCCCTGACAGAATCAAATTGCTATCTGAACAGTCTCTAACAGCAGCCATGCTCCTGTTAGTTGGTTAAGGAGCTTCCTGTTTCTTTTTTGCTCACACAAACAGAACTCTTTACTGGCAGTGATGCCACTCAGTCTTCACCTCCAGGGACAACCCGCTATTTTTAATGACAGTGGCTTGATATGAGCTGTGTATGAAGACATATTGATCATTAAAGTGGGACAGAAGTTTATGCCTAAGTAAAGTGATGTTTGTTGAAATTTACAGAAATGCATCTACTTGATCTCAGGGAAAAATATGTACATTTTGTGCGCAGTGTGCGTTCTCTTCGTGCTTTGTTCAGTTGGAATGGTGAAATTAGTTCTTTTGTAATTATAAAAAATGTTTTATCTCTTTGAGCTTTACGCTCAAACATTAATCACACTAATGAGTCTGAATTGACGCACACGCATGTAATATAAAACATTACATTTTTAATAAGGACCAGGTTCCCTTCAGGTCATTAATAAAGCTATTACACACATTTCCATCAACCCCTGAGTGCTCTTATCAGAGCCTTACCAAGCTTGGTGGAGAGAGATGGTGCATTTGCATGGGCCATAATGAGGAGGGACGGAGATGAAAGAGGAAAGAGGAGTCGGTCAGAGATACCTCTGACCTGCCTGACGCTGCGCCCTCAGCACTGTTCTGATGGCCCCCTTCCCTACTATCACACACATTTCTTATTTCTCTCTCTAATATTCCTCATCAAGCTAAGATTTGGTTCAAAGTCTGTGATTCACAACTACATCAATTTCATTTCACCTTTTGAAGAGACACCTGGCAACTGCAACTATGTGTTTTTTGCCAGTATATGCTTGATATAATATGCTAATGTGGGCACCACAGCATTATACTGTACAGTAAACCTATTTGCTCTTAAAGAATAATTCTAAAATCAAACTTTTTAGCCAGATAGGACTTTATTTATAGTTTATTTTGAGATAAAACTGAAAGTTACCGCACCTAAAATGTCTGAAAACCTTGTGCTCTTAAAACTAGGGCAAGTTTAGAGGGTAAATAATATTCTAACCAGTGTCGGTCTCTAAACTGTCATGTTCACTGTCTGTTCATAACTTTAGTGTATTGGAAAAAGGAGTATAGTGTGTGAATATGCCGTGATTTGGATTGACCGTAGCAATCAACAGTAACCCCCCAAAATGCCCTTAAAACATTGCTGATATGAAGTCTAAAGACTCCATCTCTTCCCCTGCCTGCCCCCCTGCCCCTTTTCGGACTTGTTTGCCTTATGAACTGATATCACGGTTTTGACCCTGCCTGTACCAATTAAAAACGTTCATCTTTGTTCCCCCTGTCTCGGAGTCGTGCTTTTGGGCTCCAGTTTGTCAGACCCTCACAATATCGAGGGCCGTGTATAGTTGTTGGATATCTAACCTATAAGTGAACCACCCACAGACACACGTTTCCAAATTGATTTTAGCTCTTAGAATTCACACTTCATCTGTAGTGGCCGACTTCATCTGCAAGTAAAAGTTACATTAGTCAGAAAAAGTATGAATGAACGTGACGTAGATTGAACTAGTGAGCAGACTGCAGAGCATCTCTATCGTGCTCATTGTGACAGGGGCTTGATGGAGTTAATTAAAGCTTACAAATAATTTATATGAAATTATTTGGGATGACTTGTTTCCCTGTTTCACCATCAAATGGAACTCTTAACAGGGCATGATCTACTACTACTGATTAGGAACTTAAAAGCAGAAGTTGCTGGAATATGATGTTCACACTCTCGTTGCACCTTTCTTAGACTTCCTGTCAATCTCCTATCAGCTTGTTGCTGAACAGCACTCCCCAGACCTCCGAAACATCAGAGGAGACATATTCGTTTGTGCATCTGTTGGTTCTGTTACAGGGTGCTGGATTTGGAATATTAACTAATGTGTTGGTATCGTTTCAGACATCAATTACTGATCATCTGTGCTAATGAGCTTCAGTTTCCTTCTGCTGAGAGAGTGTGCTGTGGAAGGTGTGGTGAAAATAAATTTATTGTATAACTGAACTAATATATTTGTTTATTTTGACTCAAACAAAACCCTAAAGCAGAGGTAAGTAGATATGTTGCTGCCTGACTTTAAATTGTGCCCTTTTCTACTCTTGAATCTAACATGCAGTGTGTTACTCTTGGTATTGACATGCTGGTGGAAGATACACTTCAGGTGTGTTTATTCCGAATTCAGGTTTCTGATTTTCTGGCACTTAACTGGCAGTGAGGTTAACATATACTGGTAATGCATGCTGGGACGGTCAATTTCGTCAGGATCACTGTGAGAATCTATCCTCTGGTATTCTGTCAAACATCAAACCACAGCATTTTCTATTATATTTCACTTGACAGTATAGGCTGGAATCTCTCCCATAGACTTAATGTATCAGGATTGTTTTCTCCCACATGTCATCTTCCCAAGGCTTTGATGGATCGCTCCTTTTGGAAAACAACAAAGTGTATCAAGGAGCAAAGAGAAGTAATGGATTGAATACAGTGGGAGGTGCTGATTACCTCTAATCTATCTCTTTCCGTGGAATGAGAGGGCACCATTCTCCAAAGGCCCCTTAGACTCCTGTATTCTAAATCCCTGATAAAATTGGCATGTTCTCAAAGGCTGTCAAATTTGGCGCTTGGTGGGTGCAAATACAACTATACTCACTGAATACAGCTTTCATGCCAGAAGGTGGAGTTGCAAGTCGCAGAAATGATGCCAGTAAAACATTCCCAATGGTGAAAAGCAAAGAAAGTCTGAGCTCTGGAGATATCACTATTAATATAGCAGAACCAAAAAACAACAAAACACAGTGGAGACTCCACAATATGAGATGAAAGAGGGTGTGTGCCAGCTGGTTTGAAGATCTTCATTTATTTAATTGCATAAATGCTATTTTTTTTGTGTATTCTTTTTTTTTTCACTGTAATATATATACATATATATGTTTGTCCACTAATTCAATTTGCTTCAAGGCCCGGTGCTCCTCCTGGAGGCTTGGTTCAGTAGCCTAAAATAGAAAGGAGGGAGGTCTTTCTTTCATGGGTCCAGATGTGGTGATAGTAAATGACCAGAATGTCAAATGGCAACAGGTAGTCCTGTAATAACAGCACTCTGTTTGTTTCCCCAAGATTACAAGAATTACAACACGTTAGTTCGGTGCAGAAAACATGAGGTTAAATTGTGAATTCAAATGCACGCACACACAGACCGTAGATGGAGCGGTGAGGAAATTTGAAATATATCTACAGTGCAGATTATTGACATTACAATTAGTAGTATGAATAAATTAAACTTAACCCACCCCCCCCCCAACAAAAATAATACTTGCAACAGATTCATATGAACTGCATGAATAATATTATTCCAGAGAGAGTACTAAGGATACATTTTATCAGTGCTTCTGCAAAGAAAACCTTGCACGATAATGTTCGAATGATTCAAGAAACGCCACTCCCTTGATCCTCACCATGGCAGTGGTGTGAGCACATACAAGGGTAAATAAAGAGCCCGCTTGTCTGCAGGTTGTATTCATACATTGTATCACCTACTAGCACTACTTTGAAACCCCTTGCCGATACCGATTCCTAACGTATTTGGATACGTGCTATTACCAAAGGCTTCCACAATGACAGAATAAAAAGATACATTTTTCCCCACTGCAAAAGAAAAATGTATCAAAGTGGATGATGTAATATCAAGTCTTGACACAAACCCTGACACTTCTCTCAAAGTTTCCATTAATCATGATTAGTGGGGGTGAGAACCAATATCTGCAGCACTCTCTGCATGAGATGCCTATGAGGTGCCACAGGTCTGACCTGTTTACTGCCTTCACTGCGGCTCTGTCTGCCATGCCTAATGGAGTTATCCATCTCTCAGCCAGCATCCTGCACCCACTCTCTTATTTTCCTAATGATCGCCTCGCCTGCAGCGATAACTTCCAATGGAAGGAGGTAGAAGTTGGATCTCATTTCATTTTTGTTCTCACTGCCTGACTTACAACTTTCACCTGCTCTATACGTTACTATATGCAAAGTGTTACATTAAAAATTGTGAAAACTGTTGAAATTTGCATTGACGCAATAATGATGTGTTAACCGAATTCAAGCTTCTGACCTGGAGGACATCAATCATCATTGGTGACACAGATTAGGTGAAACTATAGCTTTAACAGAGCAGATACACAGGCTTTCTGTATTTATGGTTTTCTTTGTTGCCTACATAGACTTTTTCCAAGCCCACTGCACAACTGTCCTCTGTGAGAACCCTTTGTGTCATCTTATTGAATTGTGTGTCTCTCATTCTTGTTCATTGACTTTTTTCTTTTGCTCTCGTGTATGTTAGCCTTGTTGGTGGTAAGTCAATGTGACATGCAGGGTTCCTACGTGATGTCCTTCTGTGTTGAGGTGAGAGGCAAAGCCCAGAGCAGGCAGTGGTGCTGGTTGTCTAAGATTGTTTAGTTTTAAAGATGTATTAGGGCGAGTGGTTATAGCTGTGAACTCAAAGTGCCAGTGCTGCCACAGTCACAATATAGATGAGAATTTTTGGCTCAAATCAATTTAATGACCATTACACTCTCAATTACAGAGAAGAAAGTGTATAGGTTAATGGATACATTATCCATTGGATGATACAGATCTGGTACTGCCATGCTGGTACCATGTCCTGCAAGTATACAGAATTTAATTACAGTTAAACGTATAGTATAATTACTCCTGCTTGTGTCACATGGTCCACAGTGTGTGGCTTTCCTTTGTGTACAGTTCACGTCGGAGGTGTTTTCTTTCAGCCAGCATTCAGGTCCATCATACCCTTACATTTTTGATTTGGTGATTTGCTGAAAGAGGCTGAACAAGCAAGAAAACTGCTATTGTCACACCACTGTTACCATGTTGGAAATATGTTGGGGATTGCATCACTGTTAATTAATTATTTATTTTTTGGTTGAATGGGACATTGAGTTTAGAGGACTTGGACAAGACCCTAAACCAGTAATGCTTTTTAGACTTGGTGCTATTAAGCACAATATGCCCATAAAGCCCACCAAGATTCTTGTATTATGCCTATTTTACTTTGGAATTAGCTGTTTTGTAACAGAAAATATTCCTCGCTGGAGCGACAAAGAGTGAGAGTAAGAGTAAATGTGGGCAATTATCTATTCCTAACCCTAAATACATATAGGGAACCAAATAATGTAATTGAAACAACTAATCAGAATATACTTACATGTTCAAGCTTTAAGAGTTGCATTATTACATATGGATAAAAGGGAAAAACTGTTTGTGAGCATTAACTCACCCGATCCATACTGCAGAAGGAGCAAAGCTATTGTAAATAGTGTGCAGCAGTAATGGTGACTTTGACTTGTTCACAACAGATGTTCAAGCCTCGAACGGTCCCTTGATGGCCAACACATTCACCAGAGATTTTGAGACACAGCCATGAAACCACAAATAACTTCAGCTCAATAAACACCATGGTGAATGTCAACCTAACTCTAAATCTCTGAAACTTGTTTGCTCTGTAAATGGAAATTCGGATTCAGTGTGACATTTACTGATTTGTAGCATGTTATTAGAGTTGTCTGAATAATAAACTCTTCCTTCGGCATGGCACTCAACGGCAAGTTCTGAAGGGGAAAGAAATGATGTCTTGCAAAAGATTACAATTATGAATATGATTCATCCCTGTTTGAAACTCTTGGATTTCTTCATTGATAAATCATAGGGTTGGTATAATGTTGCCTCGCATTTAAATTCTGATACAATCACAGAGGGGTTCAGAACATAGAAGAAAGAAAACCTTAGATCCTGTATGGAGCTATGTTTCGTCTTTGCAGCTTCAATGCTGTGTAATTGGGATCAGTCTTTGAAAAAGGACCCATTGGGAGCTCCAGACATGAAGAAGCACACAGTCTGTGTTCTACTGGGGCTTGGTGGGGGGGCAGATCCCCTGATCAAACCCTCTTTTAACCTAAAAAAGGGGCTATGAAGGGTGACCACAGGGGTGTCCATGCTGAGCTCCTGACCGCTGCCTTTGGAAAGGTGGTTGTTATGGGATACAGGCCAGAGGAGTGCAATCTGCTCCAAAGACACATATTACACAATCTCTGCCTTGGTGATGACCTGATTTAAAGGCTGCCCTCCACTGTTTTTCAACCTGGTAGAGTGCATGTTTTCCTTAACCCATTTTAGCCTCACAGTGTAAGACACAGAGCTAATGACTAGCGTGAGCTGGAGGCAAATGGACCACATTAGTGCAGTTTTTACATTTAAAAGGGACACATAACCATCATTTGGATTTAAAATTATTTTGTCTCACACTGACAGACTACATAGAACAAATACAACCATAGACTACTGAGAGGTAGTGAGCAGTGTATACTGGTAGTTCCGCTAGCTATTAGCCAAAGACACTGTAAATGGTGTTTCTGGATGCAGAGAAGCGGCTAGTGATCGTAGATGCTATCAGCCGAGTTATCACTATGCAGCCTCTTTCTGCCGGGGACCGGTTAAGAGTGGTGAGTCAATAGCTGTATAAAAAAGGTTTATGAGAAAGTGGGAGTGACCGCCACCACGATAGGTCATTGAACATGCATGCAGCCATAACCGGCCACCCAAATTGTACACCAAAATGTGAGGTTAGTCTTGGACAAAAACAGAGGTGCGCACTCACTCAGTCACAGATGAACGGGCTCTCGGCCTCACGGATGCACACAGTCAAACACACAACCTAGCACATAATCTCTCCTCAGGCTTACGCCTGAGCGAGATAAAAATGCATCTCCATACTAAATAAAAATGAAAATGAGAACATTTACATTCAGAGTGTTGTAGGAAGCAAAATAAAAATGATTGTGAGACAATACATCTTAAACCTACACAGAAGCTATCATCAGCTATCATAGAAAACAGTTTTTTGGATGGTGTTTTTTTGCCCGGAGGCAGGTTCCCAAAGTGAGTATTGTCTTATTGAGTGATGAATACGCTACATGATTATATTGCTATGATTGTTTTTCATCATTTTTAATTAATTGAATGTGTAAACAGTACGCCTGATATTATCCAGAAATATGAAAGCCAGCGAAGCCAGTGACTGAAGAATTTCACAATCACTGCTAAATTAAGGTTTTCTTAAACTAAACCTAATCGTGATTGTTTCACAACGTTAATTATGCGAGAACCTTCAGTGACAAGGTACTACGCAAAAGGCAGACATCAGAAATGTATTTAAATCAGATGAACAATACCACTGTCATATGTCTGTTAAATATGAAGCTAGAGGAAAGAGATTGTTAGATTAGTTTAGCATCAGTAAATTGAGCAAATTAAACAAACAATATAAAACACCATTAATAGTGTGCAGGATGGGGGATTTTGTATTTGTTATCTTCGGACAGAGCCAGGTTTGTCATTTTCCAGTCCAATGCTAAGTTAAGCAAACCTTCCCTTGGCTTTAGCTTCATATTTACCACATGCAAGTGTTATTGGCCTATTGAGCAAGAAGATGGATAAGAAGGTCCTCCCCCCCATCCCTTTGTCATTGTACCTTTTCTTTAATACAGATAGAGAGCAGGAATACAATGATCATACAAAACCTGTAAGAATCTGCCCCTAACTTCACACAAAAACTCCCACAAAAATGATCGGAACATAAATAGTAACTTAGATGCCTTTTAAAACATTTTTATATTGGTTAGGGTCATTCACATGATAGATTGATGTTATATCAGTAGAAGAAAAACATAAATAGTGCCCTCCGTGTCCTTCCTCAGCACACAGTGGGCCTCGGGAGAAGGTGATCATCTAGTTGCTCTCTCTTGGCTGTCATGAGGAAAGCGTCACTGCTGCTGTTGCTGCTGCCTCCAGACTCCAGGCACGGCAGGCTGCCACTAAGTTGATAAAGTGAGCCATTTTGCACACAGGCAAGATTACTCTCAAGGACAGAGATTAAAGTGGCTTCTGTTTGAGTTGCAACCTCCCCAACACACTCATACACATAGACAGAGAGAGAGAAAAGCACAAGCGCGTGTATTGATACTGATACCCTCTTGAAGTCATTGTTTGCACAGTGATCACAGCATCAGAGCATAAGAATGTACAGCTTCAATGTGGGCTCCAAACAGTTATCATGCTGGTGGGGAAAAAAAACCTTGCATTAAAGTCATTATTTGTAAAGAGCTTCTCTTTTTTGTGTGCAGAAAACCCTGGGTTCAAGAGAATTTAGCACAAAAGGGGCAAACAGTTAGTGAGAGCATGATTTACCTCTTTTGCATGGTGTCAATTTCACATTTTTGGCCACATCCATTAAAATGATAATGTGTCAAGAAACACACAGAGTAAGATGAGGAGACGGCTCATAAACAAGCACACAGTTAGATTTTGTAATCCAATTTATTCAAACACCCTAAGTGCTGGTCATAATCCTTCATCAATCAGGTCAAAGTTAAACCAAAACATAAGTGTGTAAGAGGTGCGTCTTTAAAGCTCTTTGGGTTACGGTATTTTAACAATGCAATTCTACAGGTAGCAGCCTTTGACAGCTATAAGTTACAAACAAGATCCCTTCAAATTTCTCTCAAAAACTCTTCAACATTTTTTACAATTGCAATCAAACTACATTATACTGAAATTCACAATTCAGTGTATTCTGATCCGCCATGGCATGCATATTTTTGCCTGAAGTTCAAGCTTTCCTGAGCGGGCCGGACTTTATGAGTGAAATAATCTTCAACACAGACTTAACAATTATACACTCTTGACAGACCACCATCTCTTCTTGTGCTGGTACTTATCAGAGCGGAAAGCATTAATTAATTCATGGCTGGCTGAAGTTCTGCACATACTGGTTGAGTTTAAATTAATATGCATTGTTGAATATGTAAACAGCTGGCAACCGGGCATGATTTGATACACTGGGAATTAAATGAAAGACCCTCTGGACTTTTAAAAATAAATTAATTGTGGTGCTGGAATTCATTTTATTTTATATTATTTAGATTTATATGAAAAAGTGTCAACAGTATTGAGGAAGGAGACAAAAAAGAGGCAATTCTCGGTGAAATACCTCTCTTAAAAAAATGATCACATGGGATGCTGGCCCAAAAGGCCTCTTGAGATATCGTACTGGAAGTGATATTGGTCTCCACAAAAAGAGTTGACTGGACTTGTTTGCCACTTCTCTGTATTTTCTATTGCCTTGAGATGCAATGTGTTACTACTCTACATAGTTGGATGTAGCACACTAATTATAGAGCTTTTGCTGCACCATCCTCCAGCACTCTGAAGCGTCTTTAAGCGTTTGCCCAGTGGACTGCTGATGCTATTCAATGCATTCTATTCAAATCTTGAATTGGATGATTCTAGTACAAGTTCCCTTGACATTACTTCAGCATATCAAAGGACACCAGCCCACTCTTCATCTGCAAATCTGAAAAGGAGATATTTAAATCAGTCTGTCACATCGGTTTTTCAAAATACCGATGACACTTTGCTTGAAAAAACAGTTGCTACATAAAAGTTTAAATGACGTGACCTTTGTCAAAACTATAGCATCAATGGGAAATCGAGTTAGGGGCTTCCTGATGCTCATCAAATGTCATCGCTACTAAGGAGGTCACCTTGTTCCAAAATAACGCTCTGTGCTCATTCCCTCTAAAAGAAGGAAGATCTTCCATGCATAATTGAGGTTTGAACCATATGCTTCAGTCTGAGTTCAAGACAGGGTCACTCTGAAATCTCTGTGTGAACTATGATCTCTTTTATGGAGACAAAATGCTAGAGAACACAATATACACCTTTAGAAAATAAAAAAATGTATACTGTTTATAGTACGTAATAACCATTTTTGTGCAGGCCGTCTTGGTGATGATTGTCAGGCTTCTTTATAGCTGTCAAATGCAGTTTGATTGGCAATATATAGTATTATCATCAAATACTGTGCAGTAACCTTAACATTCAGTGGCAAGTTATATCAAGAGAGATTTGTGTAAAACTTTAATTTATTTGGAGCACCGCGTTTTTATGGGGAACACAATGTCTTATTCCTTATTCTTCACTTGTCTGTAAACATCCATGTTTGAGACTTTATTATAAACATTGACAGGACACGTTCCATCCCTGGTGTGAACATGTGTGTCCTGCTGAGAAGTATCTGACTCAATGTGTTGACCTGCATTTTAATATTATATAAGAAATATCCATCGTAACTGGAAAAGCAATTCTTCACAAGAAGAGCATATCTACTTATATACAGTACATACGTACTTTTTCATCTGATCACATCAGTAACTGGTGCTTCAGGATTTTGCTCACATTGCCGGTGAGCCATTGAGCCAGAACACATTGTCAGACTAGCATTGATCAGTATTCTGTGAAGAGTGTATGAGATTCAGTCACACAGTGTGCAGCGCCCAGAAATGAGCAGGGCGAGAGAAATAGAGTGAAAGTGTTCTACTGTCATGGTTGGCGACAAGTTGAAATGACAAATTTTCTTCTATTTATTTTTCTTCATATATATCCTTTCTCATAGGTCAAGAATTTGTATGCAGGTCCATTCATCAGAATATAATATTTATTTAAACTATAAAAACGTGTAACATTTGTAAAATAAACAACTGTATACCATTATAAGACCCAAAAGGTCCCCAACTCACTCTTCCAACCATATATATTTAGAAGGTCATTTGAATGTCCTCCTGCTAAAGAAATCCTGCAATAAATATGACAACTCTATTTGTTGAATATAGAGTTCTTTAGAGTCAACTATTTACAGCCGTGTTTTTGAGGCTGCTTTGCTATTTGATACCAAACTAACCAAAACAAGGTCTTTGAAAGCATTGCGTCTGAGGGAGAATATCAGTCGTTCTCCCTTCAGGACAAGGGTCTCTTGTGGAAACCTGTTATGTTCTGGGTAAGTGATAGAAAAACATTTTGAGGCCTTTTATAGAATTAAAGTGGATATCTCATAATGTGTTAGTTGCTCAAGGGGGATATTGCTTATTAGAGGCATGAATATGTATGTGCAATATACATGTGTCTATCAACAACATTCAGGTTGTTTTGGGCTTCTGAAAAAATAATTGGATTCAGTAATGAACCTCAGCAACTCCCTCTGTTCTAGACATACACTGCAGCATGTCCTTTAAATTGAGGCACGTAACCAATGGATCCCCGATTTATTGATTGTTGCTAGTTATTGCGACAGATTTTTGTTTGAGTAAATATTCTGTATTTTTCTTAATCTCAACAAATCCCACGAAAACACTGAAACTAACAATACGTTCTTCTGTAATTTCCAAAGTATCTGCTGATTTTTTGTAGCCCATTAGTTCCTAATGAAGATGTATATCTTTAAAAACCAAGCACAAATATATAATTATATTCTTCTTCAGGCTAATTATTTTTCCAATACCAGCTTGGCACTGTAGTTTTTGGGAAACGTTAAATAAACTTGACTAGCTGTGGTTTGTCCCAAAGCATTACATTAGCGTGGTGCAGCATTCAATGTACCAGGGCCATGCTTATAGAATTGTCTCAAACTAAACTATAGTCCTAGTCCTAGTCCTAGTTCGTAGATTATTAAATGTATATATTTTGGAAAACAATGACAAAGAGACAGAGGAATTAAATATATTGGACTTTGGATACACAGAAAATAGTTTTAGGATCAATTAATTGTCAGTATAGATTTAAAAAATATAAATGCCTTAATGAAATGTTATCTTGTTGACGTGTGCAGACATGACTTGAATATGTTCAGCACCAAAATATCTATTGTAACCTACATATGACCGCAGACTTCAGAATCTGATTTAGTGAATGTGCTGAGACTTGACACGTGACGTTTGGTCACAAAGATAACAAAAATAATCTGGGCTGCACAAAATCTGGGAAAAATTGTAGTGTTAAGGTTCCATTTAAGGAGCATTTGGAGGAGGAAGATTTGTCAGAATGCACTGACAAACGGTAAAGTCAATGCCAAACTAGTGAATCAGGGGCTCGGGGGGACTTTATAGCATTCTAGATAAAGTGTGATGGCCTGAAGAGTGACAAGAACCTCCAAACTCTTACATTAGTTATTAGTTTATTGCAAGTTATGTGCACATATGTATACAGTTTATGTTCATCAGGCCTGCTTTGTCCTAAACTGTCATGATGATGATGACGACGACGACGACGACGACGACGACGACGACTGCAACCAAAACATCCAATGAGCCCAAGTATCACTTCCACCAGTGGGTAAAATGCTGATCTGTTGATGACTGAGAAAACTTTTGAATTGTTTTACAAATGGCTTTGTAATGCTCTGTCAGTGTGTTATTATATCAGCAGTCGTACAGATGCAAAAATAAAGAGTTGTTCTTTATTTTTATCTCTCTTTCAAAATCACAGCTGATTAAATGAACCCACATCCAGGTCCAAGACAGGCACATCAACAACAAACTGTAAATAGTGAGGTCATCTAGAGATGAATCTGGAGGAAAGTGCCCTGCAATGCAGTGTCACAAAGATGGATGTGGTTTATTTACTATTCGGTCAGGTCCATTTAAAATATCATGTAGAATACTTTTCCATTAGTTATACAGAAATATAAATTATAGCAAGTTTAGGTGGCCTGTACTGCTCAGTGAACTGTAGAACATGTTAAAGTAACAATCCATTTCATGTGTTATATAATTAATTATCTGAGTATTCATAAACATCAAATATGTAATGCTTTAGAACATCTGACGGATGATTAGGACATGTGCAGTGTGCTGCAGATTTTGAAGATGGCAACTGCTTTAAATGTAGACTAATTATGTAAGGGTGCTGTATGCAAAAGTGATACAACTATGTATAATCACAAATCCAAAACGTGCTCAAATATTGTAGTTGTTTAATTACAGTTTATATATATTTTGTTCAGTCGATAAGAATAGAAGAAGTATCTACTGACTTCATCTGTGATTAAATAAATTAGCATTCCTTTGTTTACCACAGTAAAATAGATATCTGTGTTCTTTATAAATTGTAAGGAGATGTAAAGCGTTAGAGAAGATTTCAGATGGAGAATTTTTCCAGAATAAACATCATACACCTGCAATTCTCGACTGGCATTTCAATTTCCATTGGCCTTTTACTTTATTCCACTATATGTCAATGGTAAATATTGTACAGTTATTCTTCATTATGTTTATATGACATCTATAGTTACTAGTTAGGGTACAATTAATATTATACAATAAAAAAATAAGCTTATTAATTTCCAATGGATTGTTAAGGAATAAACCAACCTTTGACTCCTCGTAGATTATATACATTTATATATATGACTTTTTAGCTGTTCAAGTCCCAAAGAGGTAACAATATGAATAATTTGGGTAAATTCCAATGAATGAATACAATGTTACATGGCAGTACAGGATTCTTTTTTTCTATATATAATAAAACACCTTGTATCAGCAGAGAAGGCATTTTTACAATACATTTTCCTGGTTTTACTTTTGTATTATTTAGGTAAGAGTTTGAATGCAGGGTTTTCACTTTGTTCACATTGGGACTTTTTCTGAAGAAAAGTGCTTTAATACTTCTTTTACCTCTGGCATCCATAGAAGGTGACATAACATGAATAAGTCAACATTTTCACACAAAAAATGACAGCCAGCAGTATTATATTATAGTTCGATATAAAGAGTTTTAATGTTGTCCCTCCAGCACAGCAGCAGCATTGTGGCTATTTCCTGACTGTGAAAATCAAAAAGTGAAATTAGGTTACCAACATTTGGCTGCTCTGGAGTGGATGCTCACCCTCACACAAACAGCATATCAACACTGGCAAACCTTCAAACTAGGACACATACATCACAATGTGCTATATTTGAACTACTCCTTTTACCACGAGATACTCAAACATGCATGCATTACAGCACTGTATGCATGTCATGACTGAAATGGTTGAGATTTCTATCCAGCACTGATCCTGTCTTCAAAGCTGTCACCCCTGATTTCAATCTCCTGAATAGGCAAAAGGGGTTACATCAACATCTTCCTGTCAAAAAAAAAAAAAGTACCTTGAAACTGTCCACATTGCCTCCTATGCAGCCTCTCAATCAAAAGAATTTTTTTTTGCATTCAGGTATCATTGTAGGAATAATCACAGATCCCAAAGGACGTGCAGGGTCAGTACAAACTCAGGCAGGCGTAGAGAAGAAAAGTTATGGAAATGTGACAAAGTTCTGAGGAAGAGCCCTAATATCCACATGGAATTCAGTGCAGGGTAGCCTTGACTGAAATCCATGCGCACAAAAGGAACCTCTCTCTTTCTTTCCATGTGTTCAAAAGGGAATATGTCTTATCACATGCAAAGCTTAATCCACTAATGATTGTACAGCATGGTTTTAATTAGTAGCTGTCTGCTTCAGTGGAGAATCAGCATCTTCCTGTTATAGCAGTGAGGTGAACTCCTGAGGGTCAGTCATCAAAGCCACTTTCAGGCGACTGACATGAAATCTTTAGGCTGCAGATAAAGCACTAGAAACACTTTTTCCATTCTTGGATGTATAGCATGCTCAAACTGGGGTCATTACAGTATTCCTTTGCCAATGTTACCACTTAATTACATACAACAACGTCTTGAAGAAATTCTTTGCCGCCTCATTTCATTTTTTTGTGCAGGCTGATCTGTGTGTAGCATTTAAAGGAGAATATTGCTGGATGCAAAAGGAAGGGAGAGAAAGGGATGGAGGAAAAAAAGGTAGGAGGTAAGGCTCTAGGAAAGAGAGCAAGATCCACAGTGTTTTACCTTCAGCAGCATTTACGTAACAATTCTGATGATTCAAGGCTGGATATTTTGGTGCTGGGTAAAATAGTATTGCCTGGTGTAAATATTGTGACATCTAGTGGCAGCTACTGATGGACATACATGCAAACGT
Organism: Cyclopterus lumpus; assembly: GCF_009769545.1. NCBI lineage: Eukaryota > Metazoa > Chordata > Actinopteri > Perciformes > Cyclopteridae > Cyclopterus > Cyclopterus lumpus. The sequence goes on along the minus strand of NC_046980.1, from coordinate 14,785,495 downwards.
TGGTGATTTCTGATTCTGCAGCCTGTGAATACAAACACAATCCTAAAATTATGTAAGGACACGCATATCAAGTGGTACAACTGTTTTATGTGTTTTCCTTGATCGAGCAGTGTGTGTTTGCCCGTGTGTGTTTGTGCTAGAAACAAGCGGGGACGGGGCAGGGGTTATTTGTTGGAGATTAGCTGTGTGAAGGGTAAGTAGATTATTACTGTATTTGAATAGCCATCAAATTACTAACCTCGAAACGAATTAAGAGGAAATTGCTGTCCATACACCTCCACCTGATGGAGCCCATACAATGCACCATCACTTTATTATTCGGCAATTAGAGCTCCCAGAGGCTGGAGCATATTTTATGACCAAATACAGTTCAGTAACTGGTTATTGTTTTTTTGCTCTCCTCCTGGGCACAAATGGACTTCAGTTAACACAAGATGCTCATCTACAGAATGAGGAGTAAAAAATAGACCGGATTCCCCAGGGATCATTTTTATAAGAGCACCATCATTATTCACTATTCTTTAAAGGATGCCAGTTCCCAACGGATACTCTTTTGGAGATGTTTTGTTTTAATCACAAAAGCTTGCAGTTAAATTTTATGAGGGAAGGGGGAAAAAAATGAATAATTAACACTTAAATGGACTTGTGTTATGGCCTCATAATCTGCTCTTCTCTTGGCATTTCCCTAGATTTATGGAGGCATTTCTATTCTGTGCTGCTGCCAGACAATGATGTCACACCACACCAGCTTCAAGTCAGATTTAAACTGTTCTCATAGTTCACCCTCTCTGCTCTGCCTGCTTTTATTCAGACAGCAATGACAAGAAGACCTACGGTTGTGACACTCAATTTAAAGAAACAGTACCACATTTTGGAAAATGTGTTTATTGTCTTTCTTACCAAGATTTAGACGAGAGGGATGATAACGCTCACGTCTCATTAATGCTAAATACGGAGCTACAGCCAGCAGCTGATGAGTTTAGAAAAAAACTGCAAACATGGGGGAAACCACTGTATAGCTCTGTTTGATGTCAACAATATGGCGGATGCTGATCCCAGCACTGCTAAAGCCTCTTATACTCCCAAACGGAAATGTGCACAGACAGCTGTGCATACCATCGATATAGTAGTTCTGTTTATACTTGTCACTAGAAGGACTCATTTCACATATTGCACTTTTCATATGCGCAACGCTACGCTATCTCTTGTAGCATACTGGCCACGCTGACTTGAATTGACGGTACGCAAATTTCCACAAAAAGCCAACCAATGACAACGAAATGTAGGTCTCACACGACCGGTCCCCCGAATAGTCTACACCAGGACCCAGAAAGTACAACTTTGGTTTAAGACTTGCTCAAAAAATATTGATATGTTGCTGCTTGACCGCAGACAGCAACACTTGAGAAAGAAACACCTGCTTTCATCGTGAAGCCCGCCAGCCTGCACAGCTCTGACACGCCGATACAGTGCCAGGTCCTGTCTTTTAAAGCCTCCTCCAATGGAACGGACGGCAGAAGCACCTTGTAACTTCTCCATATTTCTCTGGCTTTAACTCACACCGTTCTGTAAGTAATTCAGAGCAACAGGAATCATGCTCAGCATTGTTGAGCTTGCCAGTCACACTTGCACTTGTAGTTGTAAACACAGTGTTGCGCCCATTAAATAACTGTGTGTTTGCCAGGAGGGACAACATTAAACCAGCTCAGTGATGAATACAGATCAAGTTGCGATTGGTCATCTGTTGAATGTTGTCCATGTGACACTATCTTTAAATCCTGGGTTGCCTCAGAAACACGGTGTACTTCAGGGACTGTAATGACTAATATTCCCTCATGTCCGTCATGTTTCTCATTTACAGAAGACTGACAGTGGAGGATCGAAAAAGAATAAAGGGGGTAGTATGGTTGTGTGCTTAGTTTTCTGTTAAATGAAGCCAATCGCTCCAATGCTAACCTTTACACAAATGAAGTCACACTTTTTAATTAATATCCTGAAATATAAAGTAGAAAGAGTGGAGACAATTAAAGCGATATTATCCTTACCTCTCTTGCTGACAGTGAAGAGATAACGCACCCCACCCTCCACCAGGCAGGGATCCAGGGACAGCACAAGGTTGGATGGACTTAGAACATTAAGAGGTTCACAGAAGACGCCAGGCTTCCATCGATATGTCAAAGGTTAATATGGGCCTAAATAACTTGTCTGTAATTTGACACAGTTGTCAAAGCCTTTGGCGGGAATACAACGTGTGCAGGGAGGCAATTTGAAAGAGTCGCGCAGTTTATATTCCTTTCTTCTACATTGCAGCCATAAATGAAAATGTCATTATTTTGTTGAAATTACCTAGTAATTATAGGGTGAAAACAGGTCAAAAGGCTCAACTATATATCCTTGCAGCAGCCAAACTATGAGGCACTTTCATTATACATTTTATTATACCCTGTAACTACAATGCAATTATGGTAAAACTGAGTAAAAGGGGACCACTTAATTTTAAAACCCACATACCCTGGAGTTATACTAACAATAAAAAAGACCCAAAAAAAGTATCATCCATTACCTTTTAAATTCCTGCAGCCCTGCTAAAAAGTACATTCCTATTCTACAACATTGCATTATAAATAAAATCCAAGGAAAACTAAACTAGGAAAAGGATTATGTTTGTTTCAAATGAGTCCACATAGTGAGGGGGACAGGGTGGTGGACGGGCTTCACCCAGACTACAGTTTGTATGCCAATTGGCACCCCTTTTCCCAGACATAGCATCATTACTGTTAATAACGGATTTTTGTTCAGTAAAACTATAAAAGAAATCTGTTAAATGTGTTAATAATAAGAATGGCATATAAGTTTTGTAAATATATTAGCATTTTTGTAAATATATTAGCATTTTCAAATATACCAAAAGATTTAATCATTTGACACTAATAGACATGCAGTGTAAGGATTTAGTATGTAACAGGCAGAGATAGGACAAAGTGACAGGGAGAGGGTCTGATCCTGAATCCCACTGGGTCAGGCAGATGGAAGAGATGAAACAGAAGTTTCCTCTGAGAGGATGTACTGTACAGTATGAAAATGTTAAGTGGCTGAGGGGTACCAGAGTAAGATCTTCCCTTTGCCCTGACAATCTGACCTGACACCTGCTTTCTGCAGGGAAACGTGGCACAGCAGACCCACCAACGACAGTAGGTATCTTCCATAACTACACCTCCAGTAACTTCACCTTCTTCCCCTTGTTTTCCTCTTTTATCCCCCTGTCTCCTAATCAAGTTCTTTCCTTGGTAACCTCTGCCCGCCCAACCACCTGCCCCATTGACCCCATCCCTTCTCACATTCTCCAGTCCATTGCTCCACTCTCAACCCATCTGAAGTCAATAACTACAGACCTGTCTCTCTCCTCCCCTTCCTTTCCAAAACTCTAGAGCGAGCTATCTTTAACCAAGTCTCCTCCTTTCTTCACAGTAACAACCTTCTAGACCCCCACCAGCCTGGATTCAAGGCAGGCCACTCAACAGAGACTGCCCTCCTTGCTGTCTCTGAGCAGCTTCATACTGCTAGAGCAGCCTCTCTCTCCTCTGTCCTTATCCTTCAAGACCTTTCCGCTGCCTTTGACACAGTGAACCACCAGATCCTCATGTCCTCCCTACAGGACCTGGGTATCTCAGGCACCGCGCTCTCACTCTTCTCATCTTACCTCACCGACCGCTCTTACCGGGTATCCTGGAGAGGATCTGTGTCTGAGCCTTGTCCTCTGACTACTGGGGTCCCTCAGGGTTCAGTCCTTGGTCTTCTTCTCTTCTCTCTGTACACCAACTCTCTTGGCTCTGTCATTCGCTCGCATGGCTTCACCTACCACAGCTATGCTAACGACACCCAACTGATCCTCTCGTTTCCCCAATCCAAAACACAGGTAGCAGCACAAATCTCTGCCTGTCTGACCGACATCTCTCAGTGGATGTCCGCTCACCACCTGAAAATTAACCCGGACAAGACTGAACTTCTCCTCCTTCCAGGAAAAGGCTCTCCCACCCACGACCTGACTATTAACTTTAACAACTCAGTGCTGGCTCCGACTCCGACTGCCAGGAACCTCGGAGTGACGCTCGACAGTCAACTCTCCCTGACTGCCAACATTACCACAACAACACGCTCCTGTAGGTACAAGCTGTACAACATCAGGAGAATACGACCCCTTCTCACTCAAAAGGCGGCACAGGTTCTGGTCCAGGCTCTGGTCATCTCACAGCTGGACTATTGCAACTCCCTCCTGGCAGGTCTACCTGCTAATGCCATTCGACCTCTACAGCTCATCCAGAATGCAGCTGCTCGACTGGTCTTCAACCTCCTGAAATTTACCCACACTACTCCGCTCCTCCGCGACCTTGACTGGTTACCGGTGGCCGCCCGCATCCGCTTCAAAACATTGGTACTTGCGGACCGTGCTGCGAACAGATCGGGTCCGGTCTACATCCAGGACATGGTCAAACCGTACACCCCAGCCCGTTCACTTCGCTCGGCTTCTGCCAATCGGCTTGTAGCTCCTTCACTTCGAGCTAAACACTCAACAAAATCACGACTGTTTGCTGTCCTGGCTCCTCATTGGTGGAACTAGCTCCCCATTGACATCAGGACAGCAGAAAGTCTCTACACCTTCCGTCGCAAACTAAAAACACATCTTTTGCGACTATACCTTGAATAGGGAAGGTAGAGCCGTGGTAGCACTATAGTAGCACTTAAATGTCCCTTACCGATAGCATTTTGTTGTTTAGCACTTTAGTAGCACTTAAATGGCACTTACGGATAGTACTCTGTAGTTTAACGTTATTGAAGAAATTGTACTTGCTTGATTCTTGTTGTTCTGAGTTTGGACTCATGGTTTAATGCACTTATTGTAAGTCGCTTTGGATAAAAGCGTCAGCTAAATGACATGTAATGTAATGTAATGTAGGTAGCCAGTTTATCTCAGGGCACATATAGAGACAGACAACCAAAATATATATTGATACGCTAATTGTTAAATGGATGTAAATACTACATATGAGAACATTGGGTGCTTCAGTTTCAATTAATATGGTAATAAAAGCAGCATTGAACAAAACAAACCATAAAATAACCTTTTTCCTGTATCGACAGGAATTACATAATTCTGTTTCATGCTTTTAGTTGCTTAAGAGCAGAATCTGGCTTCTGCAAAGAAATCAGGACTGTGAGGGAAAGTCACTTCTCTACTTCCGCACCCATACTTATCAGAGGAAAAGGACCAAGTGAAAAATGCCGCAGCAGACTAAAAACTTAGATAATACTTGAAAGACTAAAATCCATCATCTTCACTTTCCCTCCACAATTCTCTTAGTTGGGTTGACAGAATAAAAGATCAGTGGTCACATCAAAGAGGAGGGAGAGAGCCACCGCTCTTCTTTTGTATTTGACATCTTTAGTGCTTTTCTGTGTTCAAGAAATCATCACAAAAAGCTTTGAAATGGTAAAAAAGTGATTGAGCACAGTAATAAATATGGCAATCTAATATAATGCAAAACAAATCAAAGGTAAAAGTAGTAGATATAAAAATACAATGCATGGTCAAAATATTGGTTAATAAAATCCATAACCAAATTTTTAACGCAGGAATGATATAAAGAATTGCTGGAAAGGAACAAGTGCTGAATAAGTGTTAAAAGAAATACGGATTTAAAGTGGATTCTTTGCTTGAAACAGTTGTTCAGATGTTGACAGATGCTCACAGGTATCATCCACTTCCTACTCTCACATTTTCTTTGCCTTCTCTTTTCCTCGGCCATGTACTAACTCTCATTAGAGAGCTCCAGATCAGGCCTCTCCCACCTGCCCTACATTAGCCCTCGTGTTTCCGCCATTCCCATCACTTGACCTCCCCCGCCCACCTGCACACCTGTTCCATCAATCAGCCCAGTACCATAGATACCAGATCACTTCTATTCATGTTCTGCCAGATTGTCTGTTGTGCTTCTGCCTTCGCGTTGCAGATCCCTTGAGGTTTTGCCTGTTGCACCGTTTGACTTCTAGTCAAACTGATGTTGCTTTACACATAAAATAATGATCCCAGCCTCATCCACACAGCTTTTTGATTAAACACTGATATGGATTGGTACTCAATATCAGCCAATACCCAAAGCCCAGGTATCGGTATCAGTATCAGGACTGAAAATGTCAGCACCCTTATCATACTGAAGTGTAAGTTATGAAAATATGTTCTACAGCTGAGCAATTGTGAGTTAAAAGTAGATACAATGTGTGACATCTTGGTCAAAAGTGCTTATTATTTTAAAATTCCTGTTTTTGTAAAACCAGAAAAGAGCACACTGCAGAAATCAAACTTGCTAATGGTAAAAGCATGAATTAGCTTTTCAATATCTTCCTGTGAGAGAAGTGGTTGCACTCTGGCAATATTCATGAGATCTTAAAAGCAGATTTAATGTTGGTATTTCTGATGTTGGCTTTTTGAAGTTGAAGATTTAAAAAAACACATCCTATGATTCTTGGTCGTGGTTGAGCCAGAGATTTTAAAGTGAGCAGTCAGCCTTTTATTTGTGTCCCTGCACTTAAGTAATTTCAGCCCCCTGTTGTTGTTATCTTATCTCTCAGTCTCTGATAGAGTCAGGACCTAAACCACAAACACATCCAACACAGCTCCGCCGTTTGTGCCTCTGTAATTAAGTAATTGTTTAGAAAAAACAAACACTGTTGGGGATCAAGCAAGCAGGTGCAGCATTACTTCTTTTGTATGCTCTTAATGACGTCAAATGTGCCACATTGATTTGTCAGGTAGGTATGCTAGCATCATCCATTATACCTTGGTTTAAACCCCCTTTGATTTGTGTACTGATTGTCAGGAAAGGCCTTTTGGTTGGATTTTTGAGGGAGTTAATACAGAGAGCAGAGAGTATCGGTTACCATTTGAGAAATATGCTCATCAGGTATTTCTAATTACATTGTTAAAAGAAAGTGCGGTGCTATTTGATTCTAAGTTAACAAGCAGCTTTGTGTCTCTAATTAGAATCTGCTCTCGCAGGTTTCCACTTTTTTAGATTACTCCATTTAGAGCTTACTTGGTTGGATTTCTCTAAAGAGTGTGTCCTGCAGGTCAGCATACTGCCCTGGGCCGTTGGTGCAGCCAAACTACTTTCACATGAATCTATAGAGAAAGATTACTGCCTGATAGGAAATGACATATCTTATACCTCTCACAGTTATCCTTTTTTTTCTCTACCACCTCACTCTATTATCTTTCCTCCCAAAAGAACCAGGGCTCTGTAAATAGTAAAGCCTTTGCAAGAGAGATTCATTGCCTTATATCCACAGAACCGGGCAGTGGTGCAAATAATATATGGAGGTTCTCAAAACTATTACTAACCTTCTTGTCTCTTCGTTTGGCTTCAAGTCAACCTCTCTAAAGCTATATGCTTGCCAAAACATGTTTTACTTTCATCAATATACAGTGGGTACGGAAAGTATTCAGACCCCTTTACATTGTTCACTCTTTGTTTCATTGAAGCCATTTTCTAAAATCAAAAAAGTTCATTTTATTTCTCATGAATGTACACTCAGCACCCCATCTTGACAGAAAAAAACAGAAAGGTAGACATTTTTGCAAATTTATTAAAAAAGAAAAACTGAAATATCACATGGTCATAAGTATTCAGACCAAAAAAGAGATAGGATCATATCACCTCTGTTCTTGCCTCTGTCATCACTGGTTACCAGTCAGTTTCAGAGTTTACTTCAAAACATTACCTATTAAATTTAAAGCTTATGTATTCATATTGCAGATTTGATAGTCGCCAGAGAACTTCACATCTTAAAAAGGGGTCTTTCACGACCAAAGGCTCTGCCACTGCCACCACTGCTATGAATTTCTATGAATATGATTGCTGGACTTGTGAGTCTATAAACTGATGGCTAACTTGTGTGTATTCATCCATTTCCTGTTAGCCTGCATGTGTTTATTGCATTGCATTGTATTTTGTGTACTTCTTATTGCCCGATTTTACTTGTCTCATTGGTGCCCTTTATAGTCATGAAATCTTTAACACCTGTAGGCAAAGTTTACAAGTATAACAGGAAATTATATTATGGTACAATGTGATTTAGAGGACAATGCAATAAATAGACTGAAAAGAGTCATGTGCTGAACCAGGGGATGTTTGTGTAAACAAACAACAGATATATAAGGTGTATATATATATATATATATATATATATATATATATATATATATATATATATATATATATATATATATATGAGATGTGTATCAGATTTTCTGGAAGAATACAAACACTGATAATACACGGATACCAAAATGCATTTATGCTTAAAAAAAATGAGAGAAAGACGCCAAATATAAATAAATTTAAAAATTGTATAGAGGTGAACAAAGGACATTGCAATAAATGTCAACATTTCCTTCAATATTCAAAGAACATTATGTTGTGTTTTTTCAGACATTGACATTGAAAGGTCAACACTTACAGTGCTATAAAAATAAGGACTTCATTGCAGAATGGTGTTATTTATTTTGGTTCTGATATTGGTTGTTTATTCCAAACTGTTGTTACCTCCATTATCATAAAACACATGATGTGCAAGAGATCTTTTCCATGCATCTTACCATTGGTGTTTTGAACAGAAAAGGAACAACCTTAAACTATACTCATCATTGTATGAAATTAAATGGTGGTACAGAGTTTATTTGAAAGAGTTAGATTATGTGGATTTGCTTTGTTTGATTGAGTGTGGAATGGAAGATTGACTTAATGAGTGACCTCATGTCCACGTCATGAGAAATCAAAGCTTTTCAACCTGCTGCCACCATGATAGATGTTGATGACAACGGGTCACACAGCAATGCTAATTTGTTCAGTTAAATGTCTTAATGAACCCTTTGAAAGAATTAACCCGGCAAATTAGCATAGATGAATTATCCATCATCAATGTGGAGTGGAAAAACTGGAGGTTGAAAATATATAAAGAACTATCCTCAGAGCTTGTTTACCTGCTGATTTTTAAGAGCAAACATGAAGTCACCAAAACCAGAAAAATACACACAGAGAAATACCAGGTTCTATTAAAAGCCTCGCACAGTCACATTGGTGTCCCTTTGTGGCAAAACAAACAGTTATTTAAATAGCAGTCATTAATCACAGTTACGTTCCCAGGGAGAGACCGAGCATACTGGCCCTCCTCTCCAGTGGTTATGCTGAGCACCTTGAGGGAACTATTCTTTGCTGTTTCCAGATGCTTAGTTGTGCTCCACTTCACATCTCTCAAAGTTGTTGATCAAGCCTCGACTTCATTACACTCTAGTGTATGATTTTTGAGGAGCCATAAAAAGTGAGGCTTGCACCGCATTCATGCGCTCTATCAACTTCCATTTTTTTTCCTTTTCCTTCATGATTTTTTATTTATGAATAAATCAAATATTTTTCACTGGATTATTACCATTATGGCTATTATAGCTTTCATGGGAAGGCATAAAAAATAAAGGACATCACGTCCTTTGTGCTTAGAGAGTGTGCATATCTTTGTGCCTTTCTTCTAGCTTTCTCTATTGTGTCTCTGATCACTTTTGAGATGTGGCAAGTGACAGAAATATGGATTGCCTAGTTGCATGAGCAATTTCTCTGTAGCTCATAATTGCACTATATTGATGCAAGACACGGGAGTTTTCATTTCAGATCTTACAATTCCACAGTTGGCTGAGGAAAATGGGGCACTCGGCTCTTTGTGAGCCGTGACATTCTCTTTCTGCAGAACAGCCTGCCCTGCTTTGTGTATGTGTGGCAAAGGCTGAATTTAGTATTGTGTAGTGAAGATGCATGTTCCATTTTACTTCCAGTTCGGATGGAAACAGAGCTTGCTGTATGTCCTAGAAAGCCATCTTCAAATAAAATATACAGGAATACATCAATGGAAGCTGCATTATAGTAGTAACAACTGTCAACAAGTGCTCCCTTGTTAAGAGAAGAACAATCAGATGAGATTTGGGGGGTAATGACAGGAACCTCTAAATCGACTTGCAGTTCTGGGATTTCTTCATTGTCTTATTTTGTGCAAGACAGAACTAAAACACCCCATGTTTCATCAATTATTCACACGTAATAAGCAGCATTATTTTATTTAGGGAAATGATCAACAGGTTTAGTCATACTGCACATTATTCAGAGTCTGGTTTGAGTTTTTTGACACCCTTTAACTGTCTTTTAAATAATGCCTCTGCTTTAATTCATATAGTGTTTGTTGAACAGGGGCAGCTCTCCAGCTGTGTTAATGGATGTTGCCTCTAATGAAACATGATGACATGGTAATTACTATTGTCATGTTACATTTACTGTTTCCTGTCAATAATGGTCACCTCAGAGTGATATAATGAGGGAATGAAACCTTCATGCAGTCTATATATATTCTCATAGCATATTAAGGTGTACATAATTGCAATGTTAGAGGACTTTGCCTCGTGGCAATCCATACCAGTGATGAAGCATGTCGCTGTTTGAAGTGACCGTGACATAAAGCGAGAAATAAGGATTGGACCCATCCAACATTTAAGTATGCTGCACCAAAGAGAGGAAAGGCAGTTGACGAGTAAAGTTTGATGATGTTGAGACTTTTGAATGTGATTGTTTTGCATATTTTCTAAACTCTTAATTGTATAGCGACCATAAAGTGGTACTATAGTTACGATTGCCCTGAGCTGTGAGCGCCACATGCGATCAGCAGTCCTAGAGAGCAGCTGCTGTAAGCCATATGGCCCTTTGAGCTGTGGAGGGAGAATCCCGGCGTCCTCATTAAACAGCTCATGGACCATTGGCCCAAAGACCTGACTGCTTCTCTGGTAGTCTGCATTATCCCTGATATATTCCTACAAAGTGCTGCCCTATTTTGAGGAAATAGCTAACTAATTTGTCTTGCATTTTTTCTGCTTAAGTAAATCTGTAAAATCTGCAGCAGAGTAAAAACTGCAGTTTGCATCAACCATTTGATTGCTGTAGATTGTTGGTGCTGCACACAACCTGCAGCCACGGCTGGAAACCACTGCGAGCTCCACTGCATGATATTTCTGTTAGATTTCTGAAAGCCATAAAGACCCATTGTCATTACAATGGGTTATTTGCAATATGCAGCTAAGTACATAGTTGTCTGCTTGCCATCATCACCCAGGAGAAATGCATTTTGATCAACATAAATCAACAGTAAAAATATATACATTCACGCCATGTTTAGAGCTTTGCTTGCTCCTTCATCCAGATGGGATATACAAATGAATTATTAATACAACACGTATCTTAACCTACTTCCATTCGATGTATGTTATTTTCGAAAGTATTGTGTAACAACAGAGCAAACAATAAATATTTCTTAATCTCAAGTACATACAATGTTAAATGTTTAACATCCTCAGTAACCCAGTAATTGTGGTGAAAAATCTCTTCACTCTGGGAAACTGTACAGATATTGAACCTTGGTGAAATATAATGCAAACATTATGAAGACAATGCACATAAAATGAAAGAAGACATTAAACTGGACCAAATCGAACTCAATTTGTCCAGAATTAATTGTTACAAAACAAAATCCAAGCCCAGTTCCCATTGTTATTTCCATTTAGCACACGTTAGAGCCTAATTTAGATTTGTGTGTCCTTGGAGCAATGTTGGGCAATTGCCTTTCACTCCCTCAGTGTTTAGTACGAACATGATTTATCAGGAGCTCATTGATATTCAGCGGCATGTTGACCAGTGAAGTGACAACGCATAACAATGAGTGAAATTAAGTTTCCATGTCTTCGGTAATCAAACTGAACGCATACTGAAAGTGTTGCATTCTCCCTTGATGTTGAGGGCCAGACACTTTGGAGTGTCAGCCTTCAGTAACTTGAGTTAATGTGCATGTTTATGATATGCAGTACATGATGCTTATTTTGTTCCATTGGTTGTTTTTTGTACTGCATGTATTATGAATGTCACTGTAAAAATAGTTGATAGTGAAGAATGAACTGTGCATTTAGAGAGGGCGAGGCCATATCTGCAAGACTTTCAACAACTTTCAAATGCCTATTTAGGCTGCTCATTCAACCGAAACAATATGAGATTATAGCTAATGCAAACTATTAATGATCATTACTGCTATTGATTAGCCATTACTCATAGGAGTAGAGCACCATTCTTGATAAATTGGATGAATTATGTAATGGCCATGAAGGGTAAACCTTCGGCATACAAGAAATGAAAATAAAATGAGTGCATTAAAAATAAAATGGGAAACATTTCAGAATTCATTAAATTGCATTAAATCAGTTTGATGGTAAGCGATTTGATAGGTTCATTTTATCTGACGACATTTAAAGGGTTTTTAACCTCAGAAGCTTCAAAAATGAAAAACACATCTTGATATACAATTAACAAATGGAGAGAGATTGTGAACTCACATTGTTTTCAGAATGGTTTACCAATACAAAATAAATTAAAAAAATTACTGAATACAGCAATTGGGCGAATAAAGATTCAGTCAGAAACAAGAGAACAATCAGCAGAAACAAAATCATCATTACTACATGTTGTTGTTTGTTACGTCTCCGTATTTACACTGCAATGGCATAATTAGGAATCCATTATCTAATTAAACATATTCATCTATTTAAGTGAGCAAACTGCCTAAAGCTTTAATAGACACAGGCACGTTTCCCCATCAAAACACAGTCAATGACTGTGCTTGTTATATAATCCTTGATGTCAAACTTCACAAAGCATACATTTATGTCAGCCCTGTCCATTAACAGCATGTCTATGGAAATATTACTGGAAAGGTCATTGCCTCAAGGAGCGACGAGACAGAGAGGAGAGAAATGCGTGTGAAATAGCTGTGGCAGAGCTCGGTACTTTGCTTGCCATTTAAAAGCTAGTTAGCGTGGCTGATAATCCCCGTCAAAGGAGACGGTCTGATCCCTGGGCTTCAGCCACTATTGATTCCCTGTTTTATTGTTCTTTGATTTCCATTTTAGTTATTTAACAAGCAGATGATGGATTGGCGACCTTCAGCTCTGCCCCGTCTGCCTTCACGCATATTTCCTAAACTTGTGTTTGTGTGTCCTGACCAAGAGTGTTGCTCACCATCCTATTTGACCTCTCAGCAGGCATTTTTCCATGTGTCCTCTCTGTATTTAAAGCACTAATTTCAAAAGTAAATATTGCTGCCTTCCTCACACAACTTCTGAATGTGTCCAGCTGAAAAACCTTGTGAGTTGCACAGGCATCCATTTTAAAGAGCCCAAACGTGTAAGCATGGCATGAATAGTAGAAATGAAATGAAGGTGATAAGAGATGTTTCATGCAGCAATAGTCTCCGCCATGATAGTGAGCTCAGCGGTGCAGGGGCCTAATCCGTTGGATTTTAGGGTGTGATGGAGAAGATTAGAGGGAGAACTGTTTCTTTTTTTTCTTAAGTCTTCCCCATGCTTGTTATTCCCCTCTTGTTTTCTCTGAGCTTATTGTGGTGTCAGAAAGATTGATTTGTTTTAATATACAAAAGATGAAGGAGAAATGAGCTCAGCGTAGCGTCACGGAAGTTACATGAACAGACATAAATATATGTTCAGTATTCTACACCGGCTATAGAGAATTCCCATTAAAAAAATAATATGTGAACATACAACAAGCAGTACTGCCCAGTTAGGATGAAACCGGCAGTAATTAGTGGTAATCTGATTGATTTTGTATGACTCTGATTCATGTTTACACACAGAAGCTGGCCGTAGCAGATAGAATAATGCAAAAGGCTTCATTTGAGAGACTATAATAACACATTAAAGTTTCCCAACACACGTATGGCATATTCATTAAGAGGGCTTCATGATTTATTCAAGCTGTCATTTCAAAATAACAGCCATCCCTCAGGAGAAGGCTGGGATTCGCCAGAAGGAAAGGTATTCTTTTGGGTTCAACAGCTCGGAGGCGAAAGTCACAGGTGATGTCAGAGGGAAGGTTTCATAGGCATTAAAAATAATGACGTGTGTATGAGCTCAAATGCATTGCACGTGTTGCCTTCAAAACAGTTTGCAGCACAGCAGAAAGAGAATATCACCTATCTGACATCAAATCATGTACATTTTACTTTCACAATGCCTGAATACAGACATTCTGTTGCCATATGTGACACCTGTCGGGGAAACTGTAACTGTCTGACTCCCAGATTTTGCCTGCAGACACAAGCATCATTTGGTTGCTAGCACTGCATCTGGTTGCCAGATTTCTGCAACCATAATGAAAACATCTCATAATTCTTTGGGTGTCCCCTCCCTCAGCCTCCCCTGTCAACATCCTGCTGCTGTACACCTCATTGCCTCCCGGTGGGAGCAGCAGCAGGGCAGTCTCTGTCACATTTGATTACGGCCTTAAAGGCAAAGACCAACAACATAATGGCCTTATCAGGAGCAGATGATTGAGATCTTCAAAGGGCCTGCTCTGCCTCGGTGCCTGCTCATCTGACTGGCCAGGGACTCAGACTGATCAAAGGCCTCCAGAACGCGGTGGTGCAGCAGCTCTCACATCCCATTGGCTTACAACCAGTCAGCTACTGACACTGTTCATGCATTGCCATTGACAGGTGTCACATCTTTAGCTTCCTGGGTGGTGCATTCTGCCTAGTGATCAGGGAGAGCCATTGTTATTTGATCTAAAATGCCCTTTGTGTCAGATAGAAGTGAAGAAATTCTGAGATGAAGGCATCAGTGTTTGTATCTGTACACCTCCCTGTGGTGGAAATCTACCGTTTTAATTTCCATGGTAATAATTCAAGGAAGACAATTATGCATTTCTTTTATTTTTCCGCTTTATTACGAAAACAATATCATTATTTGTCGACATATGAAGACACTTCTGTTCACGGCCAAATGGATTACATTATGTTTACACAATCAACAGTGATTTGCTGCAATGGACTGGCATCCTGTCAACTGGGGCTTTCCTTCCTGCTGTCCAATGCACACAGGGATTGACTCCATTCCTACATGACCATTAATATCAAGTAAAGTAATTAGCAGGTAAAGACAGTGTGAATTCATTAATAAATAAAGAGTAATGAACTGAAACCAAGTAATTAAAATTATTCGCATCATTGCGATTTGAAATGGTGTTTAAAGAAATTCAAGGATTTTATTTCTGTGCTATAATTAAAAAGACAATCATTTACTGGAAGTTGAACGATGAAAACGTCGACTCTAGATTGAGTCACCAGCCAGAAACCTCAAGATAGGGCAATGCAGTGATAAAGTAGCAGAGCTGACTTGGATGATAAAAAAAATTGTTTAAATTGAAATGTAGATATCATTGCAGATATAAATAACATATCTGTAGCTGTACTGAGATAATAATCTCCTTTTAGCTCTGAGATGTTCTTGCTCTTCTAAATAATAGTACATAATGGCATTAAGTCATCACTTTGGGGATTGAAATTCGATTCAGATGATTCACCAGCTTAAGTTGCACTTATCCTTTTTGACACTGTATTATAATAACCTTACTTTTGGCTTGAAGTGTTTTCTGGGCATTCTACTCTGAAGCATTAACACAAGTCACTTTCATCTAATCACATCTTAATTATTTTCTTTTTTTCTTTGAGGGACATTCCTCAACGCTGACAATCAAATTAAGCCTCAACTTTCATTCCTTCTTTTAGGTAGTGGCATCCCTGAACAGCTTGCTCCTGGTTGCATGTGTGTATGCTGAAGAAATTGTGACTTCCGTTTTAAATCAATACTGATCAAGAATAGATTTAAATGATGTATTACTAACGGTGTGAGAGCACATGCCAGTTGCTCATTTATAAACGTAGAAATTAAAATGGCCTTATGTAGACCCAGTGTTTGGTTTGTCTGCAGAAACAATGTACAGTATCCACCAAAGTGCTACACACTGGAATATTAAATGATATGAAACTGTATATTTTGCATTGCATACTGTATATTAATAACACATTAAGTACTCATTAGGGTACTCTGGAATTATATGTTTTTTCAAAGAAAATGTGGCTCTCTAATTGCTGACAATTATGACATGTTATTACATGTGTCTAGCTAATGTAAAAGAGAATAGATGGAGTTGAAGATGGCATTACTCCAAGTACAGGTGCAATCATTTGTTATAAAAATAAAACCCCTTTATTGATAGTGTTTTTTGCAAAGGATTATTGGCATTGTTCAGATGATTACAGATTATTTTGACACGGCTGCTAGATTTGTCATTTGATGACCTGCCTGGTGCACCCTGTAATCCCCGTAATCTGCAGAAAAGGAAATCCTGTTATATTTAATTAGTAAATGAGCATCAGTGTCAGAATCTGGTGATCAAATATAACATTCATTTTTTCTGACATGTCTTTATTACGCGTCACCGCACATGTAGCCATGTATTTGCTCTCTGCAGCCCACAATCCAGCAACTCTCTTCTCACAAAAGCTGGTCTTCGCCAGTGGCTCCATCTCTCTGTGTCACTACACTTTAAAGACATAAAGGTTAGCAGTGCACAAGTTTGCATCCAAAAAAACTAATCCAGAGATCTGCAGCTGCTCTTCCTCACTGTTTGTACTTGTCTCTGTATCTCTTTGTACAAACACAAGTCCGTCGATTGATAGAGCCGTACTTTGTATAATGGTGGTAGCAAATAGCCAGCAGACGTAATTGTTGGAATTTTAAATCATACGGATATGTATATGATAGAATATCAGTCGTAAGGCTACTTTAGTCGTACTCAGCAATTGCACCATGAAACTGAAACGGACTGAAACATGAAAAATACCAGACGGATATACCTGTTTCGACAAAAGCAGGACTCATCATTATTCTATAAACAAGGTAACAATAACATAGAAGAACACTGGTATACATGAGTAATCCAACGTTCAAGAATATAAAAAAAATGGAATCTATCTGGAAACTCCTAATTAATATAAAAAATCCAAAAGTTTGCATAACAAAGCTTTGATATGTTACATTTGACTTTGTTTGACCACAAAATCAAGTAAACCTCATATTTAACAAGGTATTCCTCTCTAAAGTCTCAGGTGTGATTTATTGCTTTCTGATTTTCAGACGGAGCTGTAAGCAGCCCTTGCCCCCTCTCAGCATCAAGCCTGCTCTTCCACAGTCATCTCACACGTCAGAGCTGCACTGATCTGAAGCTGTGAAAAGCAGTGATTGCTCATCCATTGCCTGTGTGTCACTGGGGAATTTCCAAATCTCAAATAACCAGAATACAAGAAGAGATTTGGGTCCTCTGAGAGCCCATCAAACCATGAGCATTAAGGTTATGCTAATTGCATTGAACCTAGCCTTCCATTCAAATTAATTCATCTTCATCTGTTGTTGTCTCTCTGTTGTTTACAATTGCTTTTTGCTTACGACACTACTACATTGTTACTGTTTCATCAGTTTAATTTGCACATTGAGAGAACAAGAACGAATGGCTGTATCTGTGTCTCCGTGCAACACATTTACAACACATTTCTGTTCATAAGGAATTCAATATAGGCTATATGGAGTTTCATGTCAACTATACCTTTATGTTTTGACTAATAGGTTCATCACTGTGGTTATACATTTTAGCTTACCACTTGATTTCAGCATCTGCTTTTTATTTATTTTTTGTCAGCGGTGCATGGCTGGCTGCGGGGCACGAGCACATTGGCTCTGCACCGTCATGCTAACGTGATGCCGACAGAGCATGCACTGTTGTCTACAAGAGACGTTGTCCTTTGTCATAAATGCAGATGGGAAATAAACCTGCTGTTACCACAAGCCTGACCAGCTCCATGAGACTCATTTAGCCAGCAGACATCTCACAGAGGTTACTTGCACGAGGCATGTCAGATTTTGCTCTTGGATCACACTGATCAGAGCAGCTTAAGAACGTAGTTTGTAGGAGACGTGCACGTGAAGGACTGGAGCTAAAAACACAAGTATTTAATAATGCAATGTGGGAGACTGTAAGGACTGTGGTCCCTCACATACTTCCAGTAGCAGCGGTTGCTTATCGAGAAGACCAATAACTTCGCCGACACCTAGGAGCAATTTCCTCTCTTAATAGAGCCGGTCGAAAACTGAGTAATCTTCACCATTTCTATAATGTGAGCTAAATTAGCACTTTGTGATACAGCAGCCGTGCAAACTGCATCATTGCCATCCTTTTACGAGAGAGCGAACGAGAGCATGCAAAACCTCAGATACGTAACAAACGCACGGCGTGGCCCGATAAGGCGCAACACATCCATCATGTGTCGCGGCGGGTTAAATGGCTCTCCCCTCGCAGTGAAATGAATAGTGGGAATTGTGGGATTTCTGGACACAAATGGGAGCTTTCCTTTACGCCGTAAAACTGAATTGATTTTTGCTTCTATGAATATAGGTAACGTGAAACGTGTTACAGCATCCACCATAACAGTGTTATGTACATTTGTTTGATTGCTAAAACAGGACAAAAAAATAATCCATCAAAATCTGAACTACAGCTTTGAGAGTCCAGATAGTGAAAGGACTGAAATGCTGATGGGGTGAAAAAACATGTTTATCCTCATGGTCAAGATAAAAAGAAAACAAGAGTGGTGAAATAAAAGCTCAACACAGTCTCCTGTGTTAAGCTTGATGAAGCGAAAATATCATCCTTATTTTGACAGTAATTCTGAACTACTTGATTAAGAGTTTACAATACGGTGGGTTAATGTTTGTGTTAAGGTCTTCAACCATATATTCTGGATTAAAATAAACCACCAGATTATATAAACAGTAAGTAAACAAATTGATGACATTTTGTAAGTACAACCACTTGCTTACGGACAGCTCAGAGATTTGATTCAGTTCATATTTTTGTTTATTTTACAAGGATTAATAACAGGAAAAATGTAAAAAATGTACAGAAAATGTTTCAAAAGTTAATTATTACACAATGTCATTGCTCGACATGTGCAGTGCAGCAGCGCAGGGCCTTAAACATCCTGCCAAGGAATCGGTTGGTGGACCCGGTGGCTGAGACTCCATCAGCGCCGACGTGGGCGTCAGCGGAGTCAGAGGGACTATCGACTGCACTGCACACTCTTCTGATTTGGTCACAGGCGCCGCGGTTGAAGCTTCGTCAGCTGCGACTGACTCGGTCAGGGTTATAAACGGGTGGCGCACAGCATCACTTGGCATTATTCTCTTCTGAGGATTCAGGCACAGCATCGCACACAGGAGGCGGACAAACCTCATCTTATGCACAGCGTTCTCTTCTGGGTTCAGCTGCATTTGGAAACGAGGTCAAACATGGTTCAAATTAATGCATGCAGAGTGTCGCTGTTACCTATGTGTAGGAAAAGAAGGAGCTACCTACCACCACTAGGTCATTCAGACAGTTGAACCTGGTCGAGCTGCCTCTGTGTTTTTGTGCCGGGAAGCCAGTCGCGGCCTTGTACGCTGTCTAAAACAGCAGAGAATATATTTGAGACATATAACAGTTGTATGAGTTGCAGCCAAATTTAGAAAATCAGTAACACTTTATATAAAATAATGTCTATTGTGCATATTAACATACTTGTTGCAATGTTTATTATAGTTACATGCACTCATGAATATGAATAATGCTTTATTTTAAAAGACATTATTGTGTATTACTATGCCCATGTGCTCAGCTTGATACAATGAGCCTCCACCATCTGAGGGCAGGAGACAAGCATCTATTATGAGAACAATAACCACGGTGGCACGAGGTCAGAAAGTCTGAAAAATAACGAATGAAAGACCTACCTGTATGCGACAGGCCGCATGATAACGCCTTGCTGGACTTTAGCGACTGCGATGGCGGAACCCAAGCCAATGAGTTTGACTCCGAGGTGCTTTTGATTTGTCAACATGATGTTTTGCGGTTTGATATTCGTATAAATCACACCGGCGGACTTCAGAGACTTGAGCGCGGTGAGAAGCTGCAGAGGCGGAAGCAGAAATAGAGACGTATTGATGAGCATTAGATTTGCAAGACAACATGTTAGCACTGCTCGGTGCGAGAGGGATCAGGTACCTGTTGCACGATGAGTCTGATTTCCAGAAGAGAAAGTTGGTTGCCGCATCTCTCCTTTAGAAGCTCGTGCAGATACTGTCCAACAATTCGAAGGTAAGACAAGCGTGTCCCTTGTGCTTTAAGTCCTTGAAGAACTGAACAATGTGTACGGGATCGAGACCACGGATTGTTTTCAGCATGGCCAGCTGGGGAGACAACAGAAGATATCAGGCGGGTTGACAGCTTTGTGGCAGTTAATGCTCTGAGTTGAAGACCTTTACTTAGAACAAGTTACTCAAAGACACAAATTATCAAATTTGGTGAGAGTGTAACATAGTTTTTAAAGGTTCAGGTTAAATCCCGCTAAATGGGAAAACTATGCCACCTGCTTTTGCAAATTTGTATCTGCACTGAATAGTACATGCAAAGGAGTATGGGTAATCCTCAAAGGTATAACGTGTCTGTGGACAATATAATGTAATTACATAAAAGTTGACCTTGCTTTATTTGTTTGGATATAATTTGTCTTAGATTATATTTGCCATGTTTCCATTAAGTTAACCATTCACTTTTGTATGTGTTAAACGTGATGCCGTCTTTCTGTTTTCTGCCACCACTGTCTGCTCCTGAAACCTTGATCCAATCAGATGCCTCGTGCTAAAGTGGTGGCATTAGTCAAGCATGTAGACAGCGTTTCTCTCGTTCTTGTTGAAGCCCATTTTCTCAACCTGAACACTGGTTGATAGTCTCAATTTATAATAGTGGACTTGGTGGTTACTTCTACCTATGCCGTAAAGACAAAATGTTAAAATATTTTAAGGCATAACAACAAATCCAGAGTAGTTATTCAGACAGTAAGCAGTACAAATGTAAAGAAAAGAGTTAAACAATTTGGTCAATTCACTGCTTTCTAGCAGAGATGAGCAGATTAATACCACTCTCACAAACATGAGTGGTATCAATCACCCAACTCCTGGGAAGTAATCAAATAAGCATTATATGTATCTTTAGCATTATTATAACTTATATATTTGCATCATAAATATGTTTAAATATTTTCTATATTTGAAAATATCACATAAGTCATTTTCATTACAATTTCTTCATATGTCGAACCACATCAACTTAGTTTGTGAATCACAAGTGGGGTCTTGATTGGTTATCTTTATTTAATTTCCCCTCAACATAATAACTGCAAATCTGTTTTCTTTCAATTCTGGGTTTGATTGGATGTAAAGTTTTCTCAAAAGTAAATCACAGAGGACTTGACTGCCCAGGAGCATAATGACTTTCCTGAAAGGAAGGAATAACTAAAACTACACTAACAGTGATTGGACTTTCACCAATCCTGTATGATAACATTACTTTTCATTTTGACTTTTGGTTTACTCATTTTGAATTTTAATCCGGTACAGCAGTCGCATCCTTTTTGACGGTTCACAAGTAAATTATAAACTTTGTCTTTTGTATTCAAATTAAACTGCAGTGAGTTTTGACGGAGGTTACATTTTGGTGTTCTATTTTTGTGTTGATTTTTAACAGATAATAAACTTAATATGACCTGTGATCTTGCAATCTAGTTCTTATGAAGAATACCTAGGCGCAAAGTTGAATTGGTGATTGAATGCTTGTTGAGTATTTGCAAGATGCTGCAGACCTCCATCTTACTGTAAGTCTGTAAAAAAGACCCAATCCATCTGGGTGTTGCATGTTGCATAAGGTGCGTGATGCAGCATTGTTTCTCATTAGTATCCAGCGTGTTAAGATGCCAACTGACAGCAGTCCTGGGGGATAGCTTTGTGCTGCTCCCTTATTTATGTACCCAGTACAACTCAGGAACATCTCATCCTACATGCTCTCCACATCCCCCATCTTTATACATTACGCTCAACCTTAGGAGCACCTCTGGCAATGCAGAGGTTGGGTATATTTGTCTACCCACTCAGAGAGGCGGCAGTGAGGTCAGGGAAGGTTTTCAGACATTTCAGTTTTATGTAAATGTGATTCATGACATGCAGAAACATTCATTTGAAGTTGTCTAAAAATAACAGCAGATTCTATTTGAACAACACGTAAATCTGCTTATGCAGACGTGAACAAATTAATAGTACATTCATCTGAAGGCTTAAGTCTCCCTGTAAGAGATGTTCCCAAACAGCTGGGTTGGTTCTGTTGCTGATTACTGTGCCACTGGATGCTTGTATGTGATTGATGCTGATCAGGTATGGAGGTTGGTCGGCTTCATGGAGAGGGTAACAAATAAGGTTGATTTATTCCTGATTGCCATCTGGGTTTCAGCTTCATTTCTTGCATTACCTTTGACTTTACCAAACAGTTGGCCTTGGCACACACTGTTCCTGTATTTTCTCTTTCAATGGTACATTACTGACTTTCCTAGTGTTCCTTGTGGCTGTTGTACCGGCTACATAGCAGACAGGTGATTATACATGCTCTATGTCAGCCTCAGGCCCATAGTATGGTCATTCCAGATGTCATGCATATACAGTAGTTAACTCATTCTGCCCTGCAAGCAACATAATATACCAGAGATTTTAACTGTGATGGTTTGGGTTGTCTTGACATTTGATATCAGCCAAAGCCCATCTGAATCCTATTTAACATAAAATATGGAGGCTATAATCCCAAACCATCATCAGGCAGCATGGGTTAAAAGCACAGAAGCCCCGCTTATTCAAGTTAAGTAAGCAACTTTTTAACAATATTAGCAACATGTCGGAAAACAACTGCTGTTTATTCATGAAAACATAGTAGACATTGTATGCCAGATGTGTTGTATCCCATTACTGCAAAACCTCATGTTGAATGACTTAAATCATAACCAGATTGCTGGATGCTATTAGCAAATTATGCTCAGACGAAAGGGGATGTTTTCTTTTGCAATATTTTTTGCAACATTTGTGCAGTTTAATGAGTTTATCATTACGTAAACTCTCAGTCATCCTGGTTTGTTTGTTTTTTCATCCTGTGTGCGTGCGCATCTCACAATCACACATCAAGATGTTGCTTCAAAGCTCGACGCTCTTTCTGGGCCCTGGACAGCACAGGTGCAGGGGACTCTGAAACACTGACTAATCAGAGCAGACTGGGCTTTGTTTTTGGATGGCAGCTTGAAGAGACAGCCGCTGAACCAGTGCTTTTAAGACGGAGTGTAAATATGTGTCTGTTCAGGCAAATAGTCTGAGGAAACTAATATGCTTTTTAACATCAAAGCTTGTCAACGTGTTTTAGCAGAAACCTGAACATTAGCATAACACGTTTCTTTTAATTAAAGGTAGTTTTACAATACAATTGTGTAGGCAGCTCTACCAGAACAGTAAAGCAGCACATTCAAGCAATGTTTGTGTAGGATCTCAGACAGACAGATATATTTTTGATTCCAGTTCTTGATTGATCGCTCTCTGTAAAACAGGTTAGGTTTCTGGTTCGTCGAGACTGCTCGTTGATCATTCTGATGTGCTGTGACTGGCTATCCAGATGTGCCATGTGGAGACTGGGCCCAGTCCATTGACACTGCTGATGCTGCCGTGAGGAGCATTGAGAATACTGCCAGTGCTGCTTGCTGGCCCTCTAAGCAGAGCAGTTGATTGTGCTCGTTCTGTAATTCACTCAATTTAGCATCTGTCAGAAGCCCTCCACTCATCTCTGACTTTTAAAGACCCACTGTAGCAAAATGAATGTGACTTCACACAGTCAACTATGGCTCATTAAGGTTTAAAGGACGCTCATTTTATATAATGCTGCCCATATACTATTATTATATCAGGTATGAATACAACGTACACAACCAGCTTTGCCTCGTAATGTTAGTTTAAGTGAAAATAATTTAGCCTCCAGATAAAAATCAAGGCAAGCCAGCTCAAGAAAATTTCAAAATGTTGGTAAAGTTTTTGAGACAGAGCATGTGTCCTAATTGGGACACCCAAATAAGCATTTGATGTTGAGTATATTCTTTGTAGACTCCTCTTGTGCATTGCTTTAGGCCCTGTGTTTGGATCTGACATGGAGGTCCTAAGTTTATGTGGCGTGGCACCGGGGTAGACACACATCATTACTCTGAAGCCCCAGGTTCACGCATGAACATCACACACAGGCCTCATCCTGCCGCCCCCACTGATGGCCTCCTGGCTTGCCGAAGGAGAGGGGCCGTCCTGCTTTCCTAGCCTCATTGGTTCTGGAGGGTCTCCATCAATTAAATCTGATAGACCTCCAACTCCACTGAACCACGCACAGTGGCTATTTGCAAAAGCAGAAGAGTCACCCCAACCTGAAATTAGCCCACCGAAGACTTTACATGGATGTGGAGAGACACGCCACTGGCTAGGAGCACATACAGCCACAGGCAGGAGCAGGGCTCTTCATTTGATCTCACATAAATCACACGCGGAAAATACAAAGGAGATATCCCCATGATTGCAAACAATATGAATTGTTATTTAAATTGCTGGCAGCAATTTTTTATATGAACTGTGTTGCCTGGAGGTAAGACAAGTCAAGATTCAGTTCACTGATTCTTCCTCATGTGAGACTAACAGGAATGTGCATATCATGTGCTCCTTTTAATACCTACATTCTGCCATGTTGTGTCTCTCTTCATGTGTGCGTTTGCAAGAATCGACAAATAAAACGTTGTAGTATTAAGGGCTGATGTTTGCTATCACCTACAGTGCTTAACAGTTATGGATGTAATGCAGATTTCAACACTTTCCCTCAAATACTTATATTCTATATTTATAGCCTAAGTATTGCTAATTAACATACACAGTTCATGTACATTAGTAATATTTAGGCCAATATCAATGTATGCCCCACAGACACAGCATTCACTAAGTAATACTTTGTAGTAAGATTAATAATAAGATGTGATTAATAGATTATTAACTACGTAATGCTTGTTTTTAATCATTTGATGCCTCCCTATCAATGTATTTAATTTAAGATGAATAGTTTGTATGTTTTTCTTATTATCAACAAATACCATCAAAAGCCTAACACTAGCAAATGAATTGATCCTGTGTTGAATCAATGCTTTATACGTGTTGTCTATGTATAAATGCCTCATGTAGCTTATTCTGCTTTGACATTGACCTCCATAGTTGTCCAAAAGCACATAAAGCCACACTGTTGTTGCTCTGAGTGACATGTTCCTGTTAATATGACTTGGGGTGACTATGGGTCAGTGGTTAGCATGCCCGTCTTTCAATCAAGGGGTTGGCAGTTCAATCCCCACCCTAGTCGATGTGTCCTTGAGCAAGACACTTAACCCTGCATTGCTCCCCGTAGCTGTGTCTACGGTGTATAATGTAAAGTGTCTTTGAGTATCTTGAAAAGCACTATATAAATTAAATGGATTATTATTATTATTAATAATAATAATAATCTGTAATAGTTATTTTAATAATAGTTAAATGTGTATCAATTCCCATCTGAAAATTGTTACCAATAAATGCCCTCTTTGCGCCCACTATAGCGTTTCCAAGTAGCATTATTTCCTCAGAACTTAGTAGTATTACTGGGAATAGTTACTGTAAATAACTTACATTCATAGTATTTGGTAACTTGGGATTGTGCCTGATACCAAGCAGATAAAACCAAAGTACTCTCCTCTCCCTGTTTTGGTTGTCCAGTGGTTGGTTCAATCAAGTGAAACCTATAGGAAACCAATCTAAATGCTAGTGGTGTCATTATTATTCTATAGCCGTTATATTGTGTATCAACATTTATTTCATAATGATAAGTTAATGCAAGTTAAGTCACAGATGAATGTCTCGAGCAGGAACAAATGGGCTTGGGTCAGAGTACCACAAGTTGGTGAGCAATACGGGATAAGCATTTTACCTTGTCATCAAACATACTTTTGACTCCGACTTTTGGCAAATAAGGAAGCAACGTAATCGTAAAACACCTTAATTAGCTGTTGCAGTTAAAATACCTATTTGACAATAATTGATTTAAGATCCCTTCATTTATGTATACATTCATTTGATAAAGTACCTGGTAGCAGATGACTTAAATGAATGGACCATGTTGTTCAGACAGTGTCCATGCTTTATTTATAGTACATCTGTAAAAAGCAGAAAAAAGACTAAACAGGCTTTCCTGTATGAGGTATAACCTGTGTATGGTTCAATAGCTGGGGCTGACGTAATGAACTGACATGTGGGTGATGGGTTATTCATGTGTGAACCACCATGGCATGTTTGCTCAGGGGCAATCTTTTGAGACAAATGTCATTCTGTATTGCAGCGACTGTAGATGACACATATATTCCCCTGGCAGCGGAAGACCACAACAACGTTTTTGATGCACGTATACTTAGAGGGATCCCTGTCGTTCTGAGCTTTATGTAGGAGAGTGCAGAGAGTGGTTGTGTGCTCAAAATCAGTAAGGCTAGAGGCTAAACCAGCAGCTTACCAACAGCACACCAAAGCCATTTGTGACGGTTACAATTCAGACGAAGAAGCCGGTTTCCCCCCCTGGTGAGCTGAGGCAGGGGAAAAGAGGGCAGGCGATCAAATCGGCATCGATCGGGTCTGCTGCTCCTGGAGCCCAGTGGAAGAGAGCCTGCTTCTTCTCCGACCGTTCCCCAATGCTGAAATCGAGGCCAAGGCTCTCCTGACAATAAAAGAGCCGCAGTGGCTCCCAAATATTCACATATGGATTTGTGAACCTTTCACTTATTGATCTTTTGTTTTCCACCTTCCATTGTTAGTATCTTTTTGACAGAAAGTGCTTACAAATTAGAAAATTGCCAAACCACCTCTAATCAGCGCATGTTTAGAATGAATGTTTTGTTCAGTAGCTGAGCCACTGCTGCCTCACTCACAAGTTATTGCCACAGCGAACAGCCTTAACTTTAACCCCGTTTTGTGTATATGTATATGAAGCTCTCACAAGTTACTTTTCAGACCGTATGATGTGATTATTTTTTCTGCACGGCTCACTAGTTCTCTCCATCTTGCGTTAGCACAGATAACAACACATCTTAGGAACAGCCCCTGGAGTAAGAGGAGTTTTTTAAACAAACAAATCACTACACATTGAATATCAAATTCTATTTGATCTAAAATATAATCTTTTTAATTTTTCACATTAGATCAAAACGTGGTTTATTAGTATAGTAATTAATTCTGGCTCACTGCTGGTGATGTGTCTTTCTGGATCTTTAATTTATAGTTGTTTATTTGACTCTGGATTTGAGCCTTTTTACCAACATGTGTGAGTTTCTTTTAACTTGCCTGCTTACGTACTTACTTACTGTATGCATTGGTTTGAGAGTGAGAGGTTGAGGCTTTGTGAACATTTAATGCAATGTTGCTGCTTTCTACCTCAGCAACGCAGTGATGCCAGGGAGTGACGATTGCAGTTTGTTTGGAGCGTTGATCCAGGCCAGTTTTTAGCACCACAGACTGTTCATCCAGGTAGCTGCATCTCGGCGAACCTTCACATGTTCGGTGGAGCAGACAGCTTTCCCTGCTACTAATGCGGTCAAGTCTAAAAATTGTAACACTTTCTCCAATATTAATCCTCAACCTGCCCAAGAACATTGACTGATGAAGCCTGTCTTAGGAAAGTTAAATAGTCATTCTGTATATTTTGCATATCAGCAGCCCTGCGGCAACAACAAGTAAACATTTATTTCAGATTAAAATCCTTCCTTGCTGCTTGTTACATAGACATACATATTGTATCACTGATGTTCACCCATAAGAGGATATGAATTCAACTATTTATCAGTTCAATATTTCCAAACCCCTCTAAGCCAATTAATGAACTACTCTTTCTTTGTTTAGATAAACAATTATCTGTCTTTATTCATATATCCACGTATTTGTGATTTAGATGGATAAAATTGTTTTTTAATCATCACTCATTCTTTAAGACAGTTCACAGTTTGGGATATGGTTTGTTGGAGTTTGAGGAGAAGATTGATACCATTAAATATGAAGGTAAAGCCAGCAGCCTGTTAGCTTAGCATTAAGACTAGAAATAGGGAGAAGCAGTTCCCCGGACCTCATAAAATATAAGAAAATGTATATTGTGTTAATTGTTGAGCTTAAGAGGGACTGATGGGCATATTTTGTAAACTTTGGACTGAGCCAAGCTTGTTGTTTCCTTTTTTGTCAATCTGGAAATTATTTTACTATATCTAGCAAAATGGTTTATTTGACACAAGACAGCCATTTTTCTTCCTAAAAACTATGTCCTGTGCTTCTGCGAATGAATCAAACAGTGATCTCATGTGTTCCATCTAAACTTCACGAATTTGCAGCAAACAAATCACTGAAACTTTGAGTTGGGAGGTTTTCAAAGAAGTGACCTCAAAGCTCCTCTCAGTGATACATCTTTGTAGGGATTTGTTTTCATGTATTTTGTCAACTGTAATGTTAATCCTACAATCTGATTTATATCTTCCTCATTCTATGGCATTGTATTAGCATTGATAGACATATGCTGTAGCTAGTGATAAGACATGATTTTGGTCAGCGCTTTGTCTGTTGCATAAAGATGAAATGGGAGAAAGCTGCAGTGTGACAAGAAAAAGGGTGTCTCTCATCCTGTGTAGTTCACTCCACATCACATGGATATATATATTATGCAAAGAAGAAGGTCATGAGAATTTGGACAGGGATTTAAATTCCATGTCTTACGGACTAAGAGGGCTTGTTTTGCCCCTATGAACACATATTCATTCTTTCAGTCTAGCTCTATTTATATTAAAGGTCAAATTGGAAATAGATGGAGTTAACATGTATTGTATATGTTAACAGGGGGAAATTTCTTTGTAGTAGCAGCAAAAAAGGTTTGAATATATACAATACAGTAAAATAAAATAAAATAGCAGAGCAGGACATAAATTAAAGAAAATTAAATAATTAAATAATAAGGAAAATAAAAAAAATGCAAAGTATATACAGTATATATAAGTGAGTATAAAGTATATAAAGTGAAGCGGTGCATGGGTTATTGATGTTGATTCAATTTGAGGAGGGTCTGGCCAGAGGTGATTTATTATAAAGTCTAATAGCAGTGGGCAGGAATGTTCTCCTGTATCTGTCCTTGTGATCGCTGTCCCTGCAGTAGGTGGTGGAGAGGGTGGTCCGGGTTATCCAATATGGACAATGATCTCTTCAGTGTCTTCCTCTTTGGGGTCGGCTGTAGCTCATGGGGATGAGTGGTCGTCCTCAAGGTACTCGGTTCGATCCCCGCTCTCCCCATAGTTAGATGTCAAAGTGTCCTTGAGCAAGACACTGAACCCCCAGTTGCTCCCCGGGTGCTTTACTGCAGCCCACTGCTCCTTAATAACTGAGGATGGGTCAAATACAGAGAAGAATTTCCCCACAGGGATAAATAAAAGTGTACATGTCTTTCTTTCTCTCCACCACCTGTTGAGGATAGTCCTGTTTGCAGCCAATGATGGAGCCAGCCTTCCTCACCAGTTTAGTGACGTGCTTTTCTCAAAAGCCATAAACTGGACGTGCTAGTTGAGGAACCTTGGAACCGAGCCTTAGACAAGAATAGAGTACCATCCAATTAATATACCTCCAAATAATGATATTATTAATGTAATTGAAGTCATGAAACAAGCTTCATGGGGAATGAAAAGGAAGGTGGTGAAGGGGGTGCAACAGGTGGCAGTAAGATGATGTTGATATACTGTATCTGAAGTCTCAGCACTTATATAAATGAAGTTAGATTAAGAGTTCAGTTACAGCCTGTGGTGATATTACTATTATCTTAATTTAAAATGCACACACAAAACCAAAACTCCGTCGCCATGTTTGCTTTTGCAGTTAAACTGAGTACATTTAATATCATGTTTCTCTTATTAATTTCTAAGAATCAGTCTTCAGTGTATCTTTATTCGCTTTCTTTTGAAAACATCTTAATTGAAATATCTTTCTTCATATGTACTCCAAATGTTTGGCTGCTCAAATAGATAATGTTCTTCTCTCTGTTAGCTGTCAGTGACTATGAAGTGTTAGGGCTGTCAAAATTCCCCACGCATCAGATATGATAGAAGTGCAATTTGACAGTGAGTTCAAATGTCAAAAGGAATTATTACCCTTCGGATAATGCACCCTACTGATTTACAAGAGACTTGTAGCTTTTGGGGACATCTCAGGATGATACTGAATCACTACCAGGTCCCTTAACCTTCGCATTATTAGAAGGAAATTAGAACTCATTGTACTTTAAATTAACTGATTGCCTCATTCAATACAAAGGGGCACCACCCCGAAGGAACATATCAAAGTCTTGCGTTTTGTATGCTATTTAATTTCTTCATACTAATGGAGACATTTGTCGCAATGATTCCTCTCCTGATGATACAGATGTTGACTCCCTCCATAATAGTGAGACTGAAGTCACGACACATCTTTCATCTCATGTTGCAGAGTTACAATGTTAAAATGCAATGTTACAATTAAGAACAGGGAGAATTTCAAGGACGCTATAGTAGATGAGCCGCGATTAAAGCCTGTATCACAAAGCAAGTTAAGTGGGTAAGCAGGACATTATCATACTGCCAATAATAATGTGATCATTTTGGCAGATCATAAAACAGTCATATAAGGAAATTATGGAAAGCACTTTGTTGTTTTAGGTACAAAAACTTGTCACCTGGTATAAAATGTTGACGTCAGTAAATACTCCCTATATATTGTGACAGGGCTTTGTGCTTGTGTGTGTATTGTATTGATGTTTTTTATGATAATGTTGAAAACAGACTATAAAGAAGGTACAAGGAGAGAGAATTCCTTAGTGCTCAGCCACAAATAGAGGGATTTTCCAGTGAGAGGGGGTGTTAGGGGCATATTGTGTCATTCTGGTAGAATTTACACTACAGTTCAAATAAGATTTATTATGTATTCTCCTTTTAAAGTCAGAGCCCAATCCAATATAAAAAAGGGGCCCATTTTTGACCGGTGTGACTACACTGGCATATCTTATTCATTAAAGTTGTATTGTTTTGTTTTTTAGGCAGCTCTTCTTCATCGAGAACTGAGCTTTGTTTGTCCTGGTGGGTCGCCGGAGGTTTTCCTTCATAAAGCCTTTTGTAAAGCACAGGGCTTAAGGGAATTACAGTGTGTGTCTGAAAGCAGTGCACAGCGTGTGCTCATATATCAAGCAGTCTGGAACTGTCCACACACGGGCGTTAGGAGGCGGCTCGCTGATGTTATACAACAATGCATTCATTCAGTGTTTATAACACCTGAGTACCACAGTGAAAGTAAACCACATGCAGTTATTTTTAAAATATCCTTTATAAATCTACATGTATAGTATATGTCTTGTTTGCATTTAAATCACTATTAACACAATTGATGTACCTTTTATGCAGTATAAAGATAGATGTCCTACTGTAGAAAACCATGACGTGCAGCTCCCATACCTAGATCATCTTTGCTACATTTGCAATGTATGTGCTCACAGATGTTGTGCACATCCTCATGTCCTTAGAGAAGCAAATGAGCAATGTTCCAAGTTGCGAGCCACAGCATGTGTAGGATTTCCCCCGACAGTTGCTTTCATGTTGCTGACAGTTGTTTAGGCGCCATACAACTGTGATATAATTAGCAGTTTAGTTCTTGGAAAGCTCGATACACTGTTCCTGGGTGTATTTAACAATTCTGTGCTTGATTCTTTGACTTGCAGATCTTTCTAAAGAGATAACTACTCCTATCATATCAACCATCCTTTAGATCCTAATCTAAATAATTGTTGTGTGGTTTAACTGGGGTGCAGCTGTCATTTATTATCCACTGCTTCCTATATGCATATTCATACTAAACACCTGAAGATATGCATTAATGCCTGTCTTTATTGTACATCTGAGTAAATTATCTCTGTATTAAAATACCAGCAGGTATACAATCAACACTTTATTAGGTAGGCTTCCAGGAAGTCAAAGGAAAACACACAGTTGTTTTGGATTTAAGAATGGATATTTGTGAA
Organism: Cyclopterus lumpus; assembly: GCF_009769545.1. Taxonomy (NCBI): domain Eukaryota; kingdom Metazoa; phylum Chordata; class Actinopteri; order Perciformes; family Cyclopteridae; genus Cyclopterus; species Cyclopterus lumpus. The sequence continues at coordinate 14,753,456 of NC_046980.1, read as the reverse complement.
ACCTAAAATGATGATACACGATGACAGTACTGTACTGGTTATCTGTATACATATGGTTAATTGTAACATAAGGAATTTATAAATTATGTGCTAGATTTTGCAAGCAAAATAAATGCTGGAGTCTTTCTTATTTGACACAAATGGGAATTTATCCTGCTCACAATTATGAAATAGAATATTCTGAACTTCATAATCATTATTTATAATAATTGTATGCAGCGATTCATCTCAGACAAGCCTGCATTCATCCCAAGGTCAACTCTCTTAGCTTCTTATACATCTAATTGTCCTAAACTGTCTGTTGTGTGTCCTTTTATGTTTTATTTGGAGTGGAGGCTTTAGTATTATTACTTTGCTTCCTCGTAGTACAAGCAGCAGACTATTGTAAAGAGATTACATTCCTGGGTCCCTCCAGCCAGCTGCTGGACTGACAGCTCAAGCCAAAAATGGATCCTTTCATCACCTTTTTGGCTTCACATTAATGGCAGCCATTAAAGTAGACATGAAGGCATCTTCTTCCTCCAAAGCTGCCAACTGTGAACTAACGCTATTTAGCCAACCTCGAGACATGTGGCATTGTGCCTTACCCATCTTCTCAGCCAACGATTGTCCCGTCTACTTGGTAAGAAAGTTACAACTAGTGTGTCTTTGTTGTATTTCCGTGAACACCATATCAGTGGTTTCACTGTGGCCATGCTTGGCTGTAAAAACATAGCATGAATACCTGTCTGATATAAGCAGTCAAGTTGATTTCCCCTGCATGTTTGTGAAGCCTATAATGTTATTTTTTGTTGACACTTTGTCAGAGAAATCCACAATTTAATGTAATGCCACAAAAACTGTGCACCTGCAAGGGGGCAGGACACCGTTTTATATGCAAGACAACAAACCCATAAGTGTGTTCCGCTCACCACAGTATTAGCAGTTTTAAGACGCAATTTGCATCCCTTTCACCAACTGTGAAGGATCCTTGTGCATTGGCGGAGGAGACGAGAGAGGCACAGTGCCACATGGCTTGCAGTTGGCTAAGTGAAGAGTGTCAGGCCACTGTCGGCAGCCTTGGAGGAGGCAGCTGTCTTCCAGTTACTCCGGGAACAAAAGTTCCTTCCAGATGTTCGGATGTTCGGAGCTCATGATTTCTCAATGAATTGGAAAATGGACTGTAATTGTTGGAAAGCTGTTTAATTTCACTAATTGTCACATTCAATTTCAAGTATTTGCTTTCAATTTTAAATTGCTGTATTCAAGACATTTTAATTCAGCTGCTCAGTGTAGCTTGATGAATTTATATTTATGAAATTCAAATTCAATCTGCGCACACACTAATCTCTGTTCATATAAGACTGTGTATTATTTAAGGTTATGGCTGCTGAACTGAGCAGAGATGCATATACATACAGTACACAGGACCAGAGAGGATACCAGCAGTGCAACTGTGAGAAAACTATGTTTAATAGTACTCCTAGCGATTACGGGTGTGTATCATAATGAGTTTACATGTTGGAGGGTCAAGAAAAATAAATAACTCTGTATGGATTATGCAATATCAAATCAATGACACGGTATGTATTGTGAAAATGTATCAATTAGAATGATGGGATGTATTAGGTGATTGTGGAAGGAATCCAGAAAACATCAAGCCCCCATCAAATAGGTTAATGTATGTGGGTAATTCAAGGACACAGCCTGAAGAATGGAGCAGTTAAGAGGACGTGCTCAGGAATGTGTAGAGGGTAGCTTGGCCTGAGGCCTGAGGTCTGTTGTTTATGCAGACAGGAGTTGGTTTGACCAACACCTAACATGGAGAGAGTGATAAGGAAGAAGAGAACAAGGTCTTGTCCAATCGATGGACTGGAAGAGGATGAACTTTAAGTTTACAATGCTGAGACCAAATCACCAAATGTTGTGCCGGGCAGGTAATCGATCTACGCTGGTACTGGATCACTCTCCAAAGGGATATATGTCGTGTAGTTCTTAGTGTGATTCAGTTTGTAATTGTGTTTGCTTTACTTTTTATATAAATAATTGTATTGTAACTGGGACCATCGATTTCGGCTCTATTTTGTTGACGGACCTCATGGCTGAGGGAGCTTTCCTGAGGGATGCCGAACACGACACAACATACTCGAGAATTGTAATTAGTTAAGTGTTAAGTGGAAGATGTGTAAAGATGTGATGCAATTAAATTACAATGTTAGATTCACTCTGTTTTCATAGAGAGTTTGAATACTTTGAACAAAGGTGTTATTAGGAGAAATTATGAAAGTGTAAGGTCTATGAAGAATAGTTATGGGTTGTGGCAAAAAGTGAATGTCAATATGTAATCAGTCTGCAGTCTGCAGTGTGCACAACACATTTCAATACATTGTTCTTAACTCTGAAACACATCCTGACTTGTGGCTACATTATGAATTATGTTTGTGGCTAGTGTCTGAATTGTAAGTGGGCACTTTTGATTCTCTTTCGTTCAGGTTTTCAGACATGACATTCACCATTAATGTAAAAGAAATAAAAAATATATATTTGAAATGAGATTTAGTACATTGTACATTATACAGTATGTTTTTATAATGATGGATGAATCATGAGCTAAAAGTATCCGCTCAGCAGGTCTTCAGTCAGGGCTGCTGACAGTACCAGCTGGCCCATTCTGGTTGCCAGGGGTACAGGCAGGTGAGAGGATGGGCCTCCCACAATCATGGTTGTCCTTTATATACCAGGAGCTAGAAACACAGCCAAGCCTCAAATTGTGGTGTGCTGTCCTCCAGAAACAACAGCATAATTGATCCAAAGAAACAACACAACAGAAGGGAAGGGGGAGCAGATTGCCCACGCAGCCATTCATGTCCAGCATATTACTGCAGGTCCCAAGTTCAAAGTGGGTCAAGGATGAAATATCAGAATTACTGAGGCTACAAGATCAAAGGTGTGTGTGTGTGTGTGTGTGTGTGTGTGTGTGTGTGTGTGTGTGTGTGTGTGTGCGTGTGTGTGTGTGTGTGTATTAGCGAGTAAAGGTATTTTGTGGTCAGTGAAAATGATGAAAGTACAGAGATAATAAAAAATTGAAAGCCTCCTGGACATTACTTATTAAGACAGACCTTTAGCTGGTTGTTATCTGTAAATATGTCCTAAAATAGTCTCTGCTATCAGCATGTTTGACACCAACAGCAGTATGTAAAATAAAGGAGTGCATGACCGACACAGAGTTAACTGTTTAAGGAAGAAACAGGTCAAAGAGAAAAATAACTTTTACAAGATGAAGATATGGCACAAACCAAAGTAATGTTGCCAGCAGGTGACCTGCACAGTTGTAATGTGAAAAGAAAGATTTAACAGCGGACATTTTAATCTAACAAAAATGAAGCTTGGAGGCCGCTAGTTTAGCATAGCATAAAAAAAGCTAGTCAGCCTCTCTCCAAAGGAAATACATACAAATCAAAGCATCTATAAAGCTCCTAATTTACATGTTGCATCTTGTTTGTTCAAAACCGTATGTGAAAAAAATTAGAAGTAAATCTTATCATTTGAGGGTTTAGGACGTACTGCATGCTATAATATCTTGACAGAACACTCAGTGAGCACCAATCGGGATTTTAACGTTGATTTCTCGTTGAAAACTGGGTGATATTCGGTCTGAACATCTAAGACCTATTTTCGCCATCTTTTCACCGGCTTAAATGAGGTTACAGTCATGTAAAATAAAATTGTTCTTACTGCTGGAACACGCATCGGCAGGTACTTTGGCTCAGACTGCTTTTACTACTTTGAAGTTGCACTGGTCTGAAATATGGTCTAGATGTGAACATTAAATCAATGTCTTCAAATAGTCGGTGAAGAGAAATTCTCTTTTCACTGGTGACCATAGTCTTCTTTTGAATTGAAACAATCTGTGCAGTTTATCCTTCTGCGTCTCAGTCTACAACAAAGCTCATAAGTTAAAGCATACAACCTTACCTAAAACTCACAATTGTTGTTTTTACATTTCAGTTTCTATGGAGATTGTCTGCCTGTTTCCCCTTGTCTTCAGTCTTGCTAAGCGACTGCTCTTGGAAATATATTTTCCACCTTCACATCACATTTAACCAACTATGTTATCACAGTATGTTCATCTGTTTGACAGGCAAAAAATGAAGAAAAACAAATGTCTCAGTGATATGCAAAAAGATTCCTCACTTCAGAAATTAAGCCTCATTGAAATGAGCTGAGGACGTTAACCAACCTAAAACCCTTTCAAGTCAAAATGACATCTTAAAAGCAGAAGTCACTGCCAAAACCAACACCTTGAAGAAGGGCAAGATTAAGTGTATCTAAAAGAAATGCTCAAATCTTTCAAGATCTCACCCGGCGTGAGACAATTTCTGGAAGGTTTAAGGACTGACAATTTACTTTCTAATGTAATGACTCCCTTCATTTGCTTTAGTATCTGAAGATTCTCTCAATAGATACTTTTTACAAATAGAATAATCGTGTCAAGTACTTATAGTTAAAACCACCGGCAAGTATAATCGGTGAGATGATTGGGGAGGCTGGAGTTTATTTTGGCAGCGTACCTCTGCATCCCAGCAGCGCTGAGGGTGAGAAGTCAGCTGTGAGGGGAGCCCAGATAAAAGCTGCAGATGCATCATTAATTTATCTCAGTTTACATTGTGGCAGAGAGTTCAAAGCTTGCTTTTTTGTTTATCTGTGTGTGTCCTCAGTTTTCTCATTGGTCCTGATCAGCCTGGCCTTTTGGATACTGGAGGCAGGTAGAGTATCAGCATGGATCCTGCCAGTCACACGGGGCCCAGAAGACAGAGTGGCCAGGCCCTGCAGGACTAACTGGCAGATGGCTGCCTCAGGATAATGACCAGGTGCCATCTGCAGAGTGAACAAGCCATCAGGCTAACATACTCACCTTGACCCACCAGGGAAGCCAAGCTGCCCATTCTCAACTTCCTCCTCCCGCTATTCCCTCCGGTTACACCCACAAACCAAGAAGTGTAACAGAAGTTTATTGATTTACTAAGTTTCTCAACTTCCTGAAAAAAGAGGTGTGAGAAAGTCTTTAAAAAAACATTAACAGATTGTATGTGGGTGTTTGAATTGAGTTTTCTTTTATTCACTCGGGATTCAGTTGCTGCCTCTATCAATGCCAAAGATCTGGGAGTACGTTTTTCTCTGAACCATTCTTCTTCTTTTTTCTATTTAAACCAAAACTCATTAACTCCAAAATATTTTCAGAAAAACCAGACTCTGAATAACTTGCAGTATATGGTCAAAATAACCAAAATAAAATTGCTGTTTTTTTTATTTTTATTATGATTGTTTCGCTCACACTGTTGCTTCAGACAAGTGATTATGAAGAGGCGAGGTGTGTGCCGTTGTCTAGAGACTAACTCGTACACATTGACTACGTGATGCTGTGCACAAAGGTCATCTTTTGACAGCGCTGAGATCAGGGAAAGGTCAGACACATTGTGCCATTTGGAAAAGAGGCAGTGTGATACCAACCTGCCAATATAATTTCAGCATGTCTTTTTCATCTGAGTGTTAAGACCATACATTGTTTACAAAATAGTTTACTGTGAGTGAACAAAAGCTGGCAAACAGGGATGCAGTTAGGAACACTTTGGAAACTAAAGAGAAAAAGGTGCAATGTTGAATGAAACTGAATAGAAGATATCATTGCAGCTGCAACACTACATGAAAATGAAGTATACAAAGTATAACAGAAGGGAATGCCCTGCATACTAAGCACAATGATTACTGATTACCTACACAATTATGTGACATGCATACAAATACAGCAAACTCAAAAGCAAGGACACTCTGTCTGTTTGTCTGACGTGAGCTTTTCCAGCCAATCATGCTTGGTGTGGGCTATGATGTTGATGAATTTAATTTGCAAACATGGCGGCTTGACGCTCATTTGAAGAACGGACTCACAGACACATGTTCCCTTTAAAAAAAACACTTAAAGGTTATATTTGTAAATGTGTCAAACGTTGTTTACATACGGGTTCTGTTCAATATATTTACAACCTATTTGTTCTCGTGGTTATGACTCACGTACGATCATTTTAAACCTCTAGTACATGAGTTTAACATGTCCCCTTGTGTATGAATGAATACTAATGAATACTAATTTATAACTCTGATAACGTTGCCAGCAAAATACCTCTGCTAATTAAATCCATGCTCTACTTTATAACTGCAGAGGTGCGAGTAAACACAACGTGTGTATTTTGTTGTGTATTCTGGGGCGCTTTGGTGATTTAAGAGCCACAGGCAAACGCCGTCTTGCTTTCCTTTGCATGCTTTCTCTAACTAGGAATGTCAGTATGTGCAATGGTAGAAGTAATAATAATAATAATGCATCATATTTTATATGTTATATTTTGGGATTTTCTGAATCTGCAACCAGTAGCATTTCTCTGGCAGCTAAATGTAGTGCTACTATGTGTTCCTCTAAAGTAAAAGTACACAGTCGTAGAAGTACACAGTAAGTAAAAGACAATGCAGGTGAGTTTAATATGTTGTGCTTTGGGGCCTTTTGTACATTGTGTTATACAATGAGTTAGAATGGTAGCAATGCAATACTTTTCATATTTAAACACCATGATAAATGTACAGCTGTTTGTGGCCCTATTAGTTGGGCCTATAGGCCATGTTGCCTACCTTGCCTTACAGTAAAGTCGGCCCCTGGTGCTTTTTCCTGTGAACCAGAATGTTGGCTTGGGTGTGTGACGTGACACCAATAGGTCATGGCAGCTGCATTACTCAGGACCTGCAAGCTGCAAGTAGCAACACCACAGGCCAAACATTGGGCCGTTCTGAACTGGCATGTTTTCAACGGGCACTGCACTTTTACAGTTCATCAATTGTGAAACCATCCGAAAGAGCAAATACTATCCACAGGGTATTGTTACGCTGTATTAGCGTGAGGTTCGGCTGGTTTAATCATCTATGTTCAATCAAGTGTAATTTTTATATGAATATCTATTTTGTTGCTGCTTTTTTCATGATCGTTCAATATTTTAAAAGTGTCCATATCTTGAAGAACATACATTCAACTATTATCTTTACTTGTTTTCTCTCAGTTGTCATCCATAAGTCTTCTGTAGTTAACGCTTTACCAGTTAAGTGCTAGACAGTGTTCTCATACATAAAATGGAAGAAACCATCAACTCATACATATCTCAGCCAATTCGACCCGTCTATGGTCCAAATTGGTGCCAAAGAGATCTTGTGACGGCATTCAAATGATGATGGATTGTGTTGTGTTTCTTTGCATCAATAACACTAAAGCAGCCAGTCGAATATAAATGACTCAGCAAATGCAATACATACTGTACTTCTCATGAGCAGGATAAATAACTGTTACGCAAGGAATGTATCTGGTACCAGCCATGACAGCGAGTGGCTAGTATTGTTGTCATCATGGCAAAATGTGTTCCCGGAAACAACTTGAGTAGGAAGTTTCCTTTCTTCGTCCAGTCCATCAAGAGCTCTGTTTACCTTGCATTGTTTGTGCCATTTACTTTCAAACTGTGAAGAACTACAAAATGACTTTCAATCTCAAAGTGTCCCTAGCTCCGTAAGCTCTTCTAGCTTATACACTCTGCTTAGGATGCATTTTCAAGTAGTTAACCCACTTGCTGTTCTTGTTTATAGACAAAACATACTTCTGGGGATAAAATGTTGTATCCAAGCGTATAGCGCCTTACAGACTCTGTGAAATTGCTCAAAGTCTCAGACAATGCAAAAAGCATTTACATAAACATCCATGGTCACCTTTGAGAACGGTCATGCTCGGATGGGATACTTTCGTTATGATGAAACTGTAACTGGAGCTTTCTGGAAGAAAAAACTGACAATAAACACAACTGGTCAGATCCATATAATCAAGCGTGTATTCTTGTAAACGTTTGCCTTTGCTTAATACTGTATAAATGTAATTGTGGGCTCTGTACCATTATGATGCATTCAGGGACTCCGGCACATTGTGTCTCCACTGACCCCTCTTTGATACTCTTATATAGGAATATGGGGAGCTAAGCCTCAATCAAAAGAAAATATAGTGGGACTAGCGCTGTGAATATCTGGAGTCCATCCAGATCCATGGAAATAAAAATACTCTCTCATTAACATCTCTGCAAGGATGCAGAGAGCAGCACTCTGATCCACCATTGCATAGTTTAACTCCATTTCGCTCATGTTTCACCGACTTGTTGTTTCGCTTCCTGGCATCATTTGTTAATCTAGAAGCTTCTTACAGGATTTGTTTTATTTTGACTAAAAGACAACAGGCGCATGAGTGACAACTGTGTACATGCAGAGCAGACAGGAGTAAAAGAGTTCTGTCAAATGGGCTTTAAAATGAATGTGGGGAAGCAAACCACATGTTCTGACAGTCCTGAAGCTGGTAAACACACTCGCCAGTTTGTTGAAGATTATTCAAAACGGCAGTCAGTTTGGGCCTTTTGGGGTTTCCATCACGTTAACAAAATGTAGTTAGAAAAAGGGGCATAATGTAATGTTAATAGTTTTAACAAGTGTGCAGCGTTAATGCGAACAGTACAATGAACCATAACTGATTAATTAGACATGCTGTATGGACTTCAAGTAAAAACGGATATGTTACGGAAGAAAGTATGGGAAACCTAGGATGACAAAAGAAATACAGCATGTACAAATGTTTCACTTAAATCAATATTGATTGTCATTAAGGAAATCCAGCACAAGTGGCATTATTGATCTGACGTCTGACACACTTCCGATGTACTTACTCAGAAATACATATGTGCATTTTTGGGTGACAGTTTAGGAGATATCTTAATTTCCCTCCAGTCATTCAAATGCCAACATTAATTTCTCTCAGCTCCCTTTGGAATTATGTTATCATGGTTGGGGAGATGACAGTTGTATCAATTATGCATAAGGTGAGGGCGTGTGGAAGGCATCTATGCAAATCATGTTCACCCCATCGATGGCAGTGAAATAAATGAAAATGCTCAAGTGGTGAGTTCAGGTTAAGCGCCAGTGGCTCCAGAGAAGTCTGTGAACAACCACAGAGGAAGAAACACTAGTGTTGACCAATTTCAGCTGGTTCTGTCTCAACTAGCAAGTATTTTAAAATCTCAGGACACTCTAATTTAATTCATAAAAACAGACCAAAAACTTTACTGTGCTCTGATGTGCTTCGGAAAATAGATACTTATTTTATTATCTATATATTCTTATGAGATGTAGCTATATGTCATTGTGTAGAGCGTCTTGGATGGCCAGGTAAGTGACACAGGCAACAGAGCCTGTTCCCCAGACAGTGAGTGAGGGCAGAGTGAGAGCCTTCTTTACATAGTGTTCCATATTATGGAACACGGTGTCTCGTTAAATCCCTCAACTTTTTGAAGCCTGTTGTTGGAACGTGTTTTTTTGTTGTCTTGAGCATAACTCTGCTCTTCAAGACAACTTGCAGCAACATCAAAAGCTCGGTTCAGTCTAAGCCAATACCCATATGGATCCTCCTGTTCTCTTGGCATGGTGGAATAAAAGGCAGCCAGAGGCACAGAGAAGCAATGGCTCGTACGGAAATGTCTGCGCAGAAGTCCATAGATGGCCTGTGGGTTATAAAATTTCGTCAGCCCCAGTTGAACGCCACTCTTTCTGATGTAATGTTTTGCCCTATCTACTGCACAATAGTGCTCATTTGGTCTCACCTCATCAAGAGGAGGGTCTGAACTGATGTACTAGTGCACTGTGGTGGATGTAACTAAACTAGAGGCTGACTCTGAGGCGTCACTACATTCCTACATCTGAAAAGGACTGTGCACTGAATCCTCACCAAAGGCAGTTTTATCACCCACCGGTGTGACGTGCAGGCCCCTACCCCGGCATAAAACCAAATTTGTTGAGACTCATACTCACTCAGTCTTAGTCTCATACAGTCTCAAGGGAACATAGCTGTTGTTAGCTAAATAAACCTGACAGTCAGATACACCAGAGACAGAATTGCAGCAACAAAACGATGCAATGGTGAGAAGACATCTACCCGGTCCAGCGTAGTCATAGACGAGTCACGGCACCAATGTAACCTCTGTGAGATGTCTCCTGGCTAAATGAATCTCATGGAGCTGGTCCGGCTTGTGGTAACAGCGTCTGTATTTATGACAACATCGTATAATTGTCTCTTGTGGACAACAGTGCATGCTCTGTCTCGTAGCGAATCCTCCGCTACTTTGAGGATTACCTTTTTGAAAATCTATACCCTTTTGAAAATACACTGGTAGAGTGGCCAATCCCCTCACTAACAGAGACACTAAGATGCCGTGTACGCCTCTCATTTTGTAAACAATGTGCTATAACATTGACAACTGTAAGACACCTCAGTTAGGTGTAAAACAACTCTAACAGGTCTACCTGCCCTAGTGCAAAGTGTAGACGGCTGTGCGCAAACTACATGGCCCTGTGTGAGTGCACCTTTAAAACCTCACACACAGCATGTGGGACCACAGTCACTCCGGTCTCTGAGGGTGGGGCGCTCACAGCCAAAACAGCAGAACAATCGTCTGGCTGTAGCGTCCCCATCTTTTGCATCATCCATTTGTCAGTCAATTGTCTTTGTCACACTGTCCTGTACGGCAACAGGAACCACTGGGTCACATTGGCGGCGTCACCTTCCATAGGGAGAAAACTCACAGGGAGTATAGAGGTTTCTATGAACAACTGTTTCCCTTAATGTCGCAGGATCTCTGATGCTGTACACATTGATTCTAGGCCTCACAGATACCACTTCATAAACTGTGGACTTCCATTTGTCTGCAATTTTCCCCTTGCCTCTCTCTCGCGATTTGCTAGCAACAGCGAGGGGTGACCCTTTTGCTTTGTGGTTGTAGTTCTTCGCCTGACGAGCCTGTTCTGTCCGACTGTTTATCCCGCCAATGCGTGCAGCTTCGAACAGGTCATGTTTCAAGCGAAAGACTAACTCATGGTGGTCAACGACAGCACCATGAGGTGGGGCATGCTGGAACACAACGTCAACAGGCAGACGCAGAATCCTCCCAAACATGAGAAAGAAACGCGCAAAACCTGTTGTCTCGTGTTCAGTGTGTAGTTGTATCAGAACGTCAGCATCTGAAGCATTTGTAGCCACCAGGCTTTTGACTGGGGCAGTAGGGCCCTTATTATGTTCCCAAGAGTCCTGTTCTCTCGCTCGACAACTCCATTCCTCATTTGGTACCAGGTGGTATATGACTTTTGAATACCAGCCATCTCCAGGAGCTCTTTAATGAGAGGACTCTCAAAATGAGTTCCCTGATCCGAATGGATGCGTTTAGGGAAACCATATATGCAGAAAAAGTAATTCCAGAGATGGCGGGCAACCTGCTTCGCTGACAGATTTTTGCATTGGGAATGAGTGCAACAGTTTGAAAAAGTGATCCGTGACAACTGAAACATCCACACTCTTCTTGTCAGTCTGCTCAGCTGTCCAAAAGTCAATACACACTTGTTCCATTGGTTCAGAGGCGCAAATGCTTTCAAGAGGAGCACGGTCGTTAGGCTCTGGGGTCTTTCTAACCACACAGTGAAAGCAGTGATTGATGATGTCACATTGCATCCCTATTCAAAAGAACCTCTTCCTGGCGAGAGAAAGTGTGCGTGCTTGCCCCTGATGTCCAGATGGGTCGTGGAGGCCATAGAGGACATGGGCCTTCAGGGAGTCTGGAACAACAACCTGGTGAATTGTCATGTTCATTTGTCTGTCTTTTTTCACCTTGTACAACATGCCATTCTTTATGGAGAGCTTAGGCCTTATTCTCACAGTTTCATCACCGCATTTAAACAATACATCACAATTCAATGACAAAATAACAGTTACCATAGAAATTAAATAAATCCATCTTGCTATCATTCTATCTATCATCACATATATACAGTACATATATGTCCACATATCGAGCACACTTAAATTCACATCCATGTGTTGTGTGTATAAGGTAGAAGCTTGGTATAAGCAGACAGGAGGGGTTGTAGAGGATGGATCTAGTGGGATGTTCTCTCGCTTGTATCCTTCCCTGTTCCTCCATATCTCTTTCCCTTCCTAATCCTCTCACTCTTTGTCTCAAAATCTCTGGAAAAATCTCTCTCCTGTCTCTCGCTGCCTGTGCTGCACATTCTCACATCAACAGCTCCACCAACAGGTGGAAAAAGGCCCATCTCAGGTTTCGGCTCCATTGGTCCAAGGCGCTCTCCACATTTCCCCCTGACAGTGAAATGCAACACATATTTTCAAGGTCCATGCTTTAAATTCCCTGTTAACTGAGAGTTGTTTCCATGTGAACCGTTGAAAATTATTTATTGTCATTCAACACACAGCACTGCTGAATCAACAGCGTCATGGGATAAAAGAGTAAGGACTTTGCACATTTTCACAAAGCTGCTCTCGTCATTGCCTGCATATAATTCAACCATCATAATATCCAGGTAATGTTCCTTAAATCAGCTCTTCAACCAGATCTATTATACATTGTATGTTCATACTGCTTTTCATTTTCAGTTCTGCATGAAATCCTTTCAATAATAACTGTGAGACACACTAAAACATCAGCTCTGTGTTTTCAGCACACACACTGACACAATAAAACTTCCAAATCCATCCACTGAGAGGTAGAGATGAGGCAACATGCCCTTGTTTTGTGCCCACATGATCTGGAAACCTCTCCTAAGCATTTCAACTCAAAAGGAGCCAACTGCTTCCGGCGAGATGTGGCCCGTGTTCGATAACGGTACTATTCTCAGTAAGAGGTTGGGTTTAGCAAGACATGGGTAAAATTGTGTTTCACTCTATACTCTTCTCAATCGTACTCTAAGATAGTAAATGTGCCATTCAATGATGTCTCAAACCATGATGTTTCAAACCAAAATCTAAAGAAAAAAATGGGAATGACCGCATTGTATTTATTCTTTAAAATGTATTTATTTGAGAAAACATATGTACATCCTACAGTACACAAAACATATTGCAACAGATGTATGCAGTTGCCAACAAAGCACACACACAATTAAAGTTTGAAAAAGACAGTATACATAATCAAAAAATTACAGATTGCATCTTTTTATAATTAAGAGAAAATGAAAGAACAGCTTGTTCAATATCAATTCTAAATCTCTCTAATGGCTTTTTGCTGGATATATTAATGTAACTTACTCATGTTTACTTTCAAAATACAATACTTGCTCACACTGAGCCAAAGGAAGAGGATAATACAAGCAAGTTTCCACCCACAACACAGTACTGGAGGAATGCGTGAGAGTTCAAGTGGCTACTTATGCAAAAATACATTTACATACACTGGATTATTTTCCTCGACTGGGTTCAAAGAAATCTGTTTCATAAATTTCTGTTTTCGGCGGTGGCTGTGATGTAGTGAGGGAATATATAACGAATCTGGACATTGACAACAATGTTTGAAAGGACTGCAAGATTTACCACAGATTGTGTTTATAACAACACTTAGTGTTACTTCATAGAGTTTAGGTAGATTAAAAGACAGATGACAGACATTATATTAATTTTAATGAACCATCCATCCATTTTCAATACCGCTTATCCTCATTAGGGTCGCGGGGCACTGGAGCCTATCCCAGCTGACATAGGGCGAAGGCAGGGGACACCCTGGACAGGCCGCCAGTCCATCGAGGGCACATGTAGGGACATACAACCATTCACTCTCACATTCACACCTATGGGCAATTTAGAGATCAATTAACCTGCAGCATGTCTTTGGACTGTGGGAGGAAGCTGGAGAGCCCGGAGAGAACCCACGCTGCCACGGGGAGAACATGCAAACTCCACACAGAAGGACCGCTCCGACCGGGAATCGAACTCACGGCCCTCTTACTGTGAGGCGACAGTGCTAGCCACTACACCACCGTGTAGCCCATTTTAATGAACCAACTTTGTATTTGTTCTCAGTATCCAAGAAAGACACCGGTAAAGTGTGTGTAAGGGCGTCAAGCTAGATGTCCATGACGAGGTAATGATAACCTGAGGAGGAAGGACTATAATTTGACTTTTTAATAAAGGTTGTGGCCGCTAGGGGGCGTCGGTTAGACAGGCTGTTCTTTCGAGATTTGTATTGGAAAGGATTATGTGTGGTTCTGTGACAGAAATGAATGATAATAATTAGTATGACATGTATGTAACATTACATATTTCAACAGGTATTTCAGAGTGCAACAAATACTTCTGTTTGACATTTTAAACAGTATTCATAAACTACAGAATCTCTATTTTCTTCATTAAAGGAACACTGTGCAACATTAAGGGGGGGTTCATTGGTGGAATACAATGACATTTTTATGGCATACTATACTGAGACATTTTATGGCATGCTGACATTTTTACAACATACTATACAATGACATTGTCATGCTATTTATGATATACTATACTGTATTATTGTATTATATTTTAATTGTACAACATACTGTGTCTGTTTTCATGAAATTAGGGCATAATATATTTTGAATGCCATCTTTATGACATCACATAGTTGTCATTTATTTAACGTTGATCCTCTCTTGCTCTCCTGGAGGTTTCGTCCCTTTTTTTTCTCCCTGTGAAGGTTTTTTTCCTGTTTTTTGGGAGTTTGTGTACAAATTGTAAAGCCCTCTGAGGCAAATTTGAAATCTGAGATTTTTTTACAACTTACTTTAGTATACAGAGTGTGACGACCTTCCTCCTCCCATAGGTGTCCCTGTGGTTTTTGGTTGTCTGTTGCAGGTGCTGATTGGAGTGTCGTCAGCTGGATGAGCCGGTGTGAGCTGGAACCTCAGTAAGACACTGATGAGTGTATTGGTGAGGTCAGGTCCCTGCAATAATTGTCCATTCAACAGCACATCCTGAAAAGACGCAGTGCAGTCAAAGAGGACACACATTTTATTTTTCTTCGGGTGGTACGCCCCATGATGAGGAACGTACCAGACCCCGTAGTCATCACGTTCAAGCTGCTCCTCAGGAACTTCAACAGCGTAGCTTTTATCCAGTATGCTTTTCATGAAGTCTTTGTAGTCTCTCCACCAACACATTTGTTGCAAAGCTGTTTCCTTTTGAAAAGTTCTGCCTAAGAGCAGGCCGGAGCAGGGAGGGTTGTCAAACCTATAGCTAAATCTATTATATCAGGATTTCTCACTTCTGGCCTGGCTAAATGTCTCTTCTTGCTTTATTGTCACCAGCGACAGCCAAAATGTTTCGCAACTGCTAAAACTAGTCTCCATCCTACTATCTCAGATGAGAAAATTATTTTCTTGTCAACTTGACGGGACCGCATAGGTTATCAATTGAAGACTCCGGTTCTGCCATGCAAACATGTAGACTACTGAAGCATATCATTCACAGATTATAAGGCTATATTTTCATTTGCACATTATTTAATTTTATTTACGGTTTATTTCATTTGAAACGTTTTATTAACATTGTATTACCACATATAATTTATTAATCAAATTTCTCAAATAAAAAAATGAAAAAATGTTTCTCTAGCAAAATCTATTTATTATTTATTTTTGTGTTAATAAGCCTGACTTGAGCCTTTACATTTGTTCTTGTATTAGCTTGATTTGTTCCATGAATTGTTCTCCTGTTGGGCATCTTGTTGCATGTGTAGGTTTACATACACATAATGAACAAATGTCTTTGTGATAATCACATTGCGTCATGTTTTTGCTTGTTCAACTGTAAGTGGATTTGATTTAGTTATTGAACACAAATCAAACCAAGAGGGAGATCGATTAGTTAAACCAATACAGTGTTACTGAGGTAAAAAAGGCTAAGAACCCCTAATGTAGAGGAAGAGGTTTCAGAATTTTATCACATTTTCACAATTCAGACTTTGAAGAAAAGGATGAGATTGAGCACCAAGCTAGTTCCTGAACCAGAATGAGCCCCAGGACCAGCCCGTCAGCAGCAACCCCAGGACCAGAACAAGCTCTTCAGCAGCCAGAAAGTGAAGAATTTAAATGGTCTTGCCCAAGAAATGAGCCCCCTGCATGGCTGCCAATGTTGTAGGATGCAACCAGGGCCAACACGGATGGCAGTTACTCATGTGCAGGACATCAAGTCTTCTTTTGAGCTTTCCATCCCAGATTCCATCTGGAAACGTATTCTGGATTGCATTTATTTAGAAGGAAGCCCGTCATGTGTTGTATATGAAAAGACAATGTATTCAATGGGGCTGATGTGTACTCTAGGTATAACCTGAATGACCTGAATGGGGCGGGGCGCATCAGCAGGGCCAACACGGGAGGCCGGCTCACCAGGCATCAGACACCGCCAGGTCCAATGGACCCTATGAGACGTGAAGTCACAAAGACTCCGGGGAGGAAGCAGAGTTAATAAGGTGCAATGGGTTACACGGCATACAGCCGTTTCCAAGGCCACTCCTCTTGATGACAGATCGGCACTGGTTGAGGGCAAGAGATCATCAATCTTGCCTCTTTTCATTGAAGAAGTTCATGAAGTCATTACTACTGAGGTCTATAGGAATACACGGCTCCACAGAGCTGTGACTCTCTGTCAGCCTGGCTACACGTGATAAAAACTCTGAAAATTCAGATATAAATTCTGAATATGGACCTGGTGGCCGGTACAGTATAACAAATAGAATTGGCTGTAATGTTTTCCAGGTTGGATGTGAAAGACTAAGATCAAGGCTTTCAAATGAGTTGTAGTTTAGTTTAGGTTTAGGATTCATTAATAGGCTTGAGTCAAAGATGGCTGCTACTCCACCACCTCGGCCGGTGCCTCGAGGAATGTTGAGTATTAATATAACTTGGAGGAGTTGATTCATTTAGGCTGACATATTCTTCATGGCTCAGCCAGGTTTCAGTAAGACACAATAAATCAATGTGATTGTCTGATATTAAATCATTTACTAATACAGCTTTAGATGACAGAGATCTAATATTTAGGAGTCCACATTTAATTATCCTGTTTTGTTGCACTGTTGCAGTAGTGATGTTAACCTGTATGAGGTTATTCTGTATGACTCCTCTTCTGGTTACTTTTGATTTAATTAATTTAAGTGGCCGTGGGACAGACACAGTCTCTATAGAGTTAAGGTTAAGGGTGGGTAACTGCTCAAATGGAAGTGCAGAGAAGGGTGGAAGACTACAACTCTGCTTCTGCTTCCTGATCTGAACTCTGGGTCATGGATTAAGTCCGCTAATCAACTTGGCCATGTTTGCAGAAATGAAACGCGCTCCATCCCAAGTGGGATGAATGCCGTCTCGACTCATCAGATCAGGCTTTCCCCAGAAAGTCTGCCAGTTATCTATGTAGCCCACATTGTTTGCTGGGCACCACCTGGACAACCAGCGGTTGAATGACGACATGCGGCTATACATGTCATCATTGATCAAATTGTGGAGAGGGCCAGAGAAAACTACGGTGTCCGACATTGTCTTCGCATAAGTACACACCGATTCCACATTAATTTTAGTGACCTCCGACCTCCGACCGCCGCAGTCGGGAGTCATTACCGCCGGCGTGTATTATAATCTTACTGTAACTACGCTCATCTTTAGCCAGCAGTTTTAAACAAGATTCAATGTCGCCCGCTCTGGCCCCTGGGATGCATATGACTTTGGTCCGTGGCTTCGCTATCTTCACGTTTCTGACTATGGAGCTACCTATAACCAGAGTGGGTTTCTCAGCGGGTGCGTCGCTGAGTGGGGAAAACCGGTTCGAAACGCGAAGAGGTTGGTGGTGCTCAGTGTACTTCTGTTTGGACTTAAAACTCCTTTGAACAGTCACCCAGCCATCCGGCTGCTCGGGGGCTGCCGGGGTACAGCTAACAGAGGCTAACCATCAGTCATCTTATTGGAATTATTGAGGAAAGTATGTCTATAGCACCTAAAATATGCAGAAAAGGTATATGCTGTACATGCTGAAATAAGCTTTTTGAACATAAAAAAGTAGGACTTTTATTTTGAAAGATCTCTTGGTACAGTAGCAATGTGAGTCAGAGACGTCCTGAACACATGTGTATTAGTCATTGCTTGGAATTATTGAGAAAATTATCTTTATACCACCTAAAAAGAAATTATCTATTTGAAAGGTAAAAAATCTGTTCAGTTTTTACTTTGTAAAATACCTGAATTGGTAAAGTTAAGAAATTTTTGTTTGGATGTGGTCAGAAATGTCCTGAACAAATCAGTCAGTCAGATATAATTAAATTCATTATCATTCAATTAAACCCTTAAATCAAACAATAAATACACTTCACGCACAATTGAGTTGTATTTTCTCTTTGGTCACATGTTATACCTAATGTGAATATAATTAATGTAATCGTTTGAATGTGTTTACCATGAATGTCACTATATAGGTGCACAACAATTTGAGTGTCCTTTTTTTGGCCATGTATTTCTGTGCATGTACATTTAGAGCTAAGTCATATTCATTGTATATGTACACACTTAACGCTTATTCTGTTTATATAATTAACACTATTTTAATTAGAGTAGTTGCTGTTCCTGTACACCTGAGCAACAGGGCCATTGGGTTTGCCAGGTTACATGTTGGTCACTAACTCATTTACATCCGAAGCACATGGCCTTCCTTAGCTCACATATGATCCCATAACATCTGCAAACATGTCTAGAAAACTGGATAAATGCCCAATATGTATCAACTACTGGTGCTAACGTACTCCCATCGACCCAGGTTTATTTATTCATTCATATTTATTTCTTCTTCAAGTATATTACTTCTAATATTACCCGGATAGGCTATAAGAATGTCATTATATTGCCTTGACTTTTGTTTTGAAATACTCTTACTTCCGGGTTATCTTTCGTGCACTTCGTCCTTCTTCAAGCGGGATTTATAAACGTCGCCGCCAGAGAGCGCTGTTGGTATTTCAGCCCAGCGCACAAGCGGAACACGACGTGGCAAGTAAACAGTTCACTTCCGGTGTTGTGTTCCGTATTGACGACTGTCAAACGCCAGACTTCCTCGGACTTTGTAGTATGGTTTAATTCCTCTCTCGGGCCGCCGTCGGTGTGAGGTGAGCGGGCTGTAGGAGTTCCGCAGCCGGACAGGAGGGATCATGGTGGGGCTGCTGGTGGTGTTTCTCGGGGGGTTGCTGGAGGTCTGCTGCGGAGTCTCGGCAAACAGAGGGGGTTATCCCTCTTTTACGGACGAAATCCCTTTCAAAATCACCTGGCCGGGCGCTGAATTCACGCTGGTAAGTCTCCTCCTTTATTATCAGCGCTGTGGGAGACGATGCTGTCAACCGTGTAACGTGAGCGTGCACAATGTCCAGTTACGTTCCCTCAGTCTTTCATACTGCACGTTACGTTTTATACAACGCATGTCTGTCTGTGGATTTCAGCCAGCTACAGGGGGACTGTACAGGGAGGATGACTTTGTCATCATGACAACAACAGAGAAGGAGAAGTATAAATGTCTCCTGCCCTCCCTGACATCTGGAGATGAGGTAAGCATTTAAAAGAAGTTAAGAGGTGAACTTTAATTACTTGATGTGCACTATCTTTAATTGTAAAGACTAGACCATATCTTCCATTTTATTAGCTGCCGTTTGTCTCATATTTCATCTTTGACAATCATTCATATCCGTGATCTCTTTAAATTTTTTATTAAAAAATTAAAAAAACACGGGGACGAGCAACAATAACTCATCAGATCTGACAGGTTTTAAACACTCTGTTAGACTTTATTATCTCAGCTATTTATTTTGAGGGTGGCAATGAGTGCGAAAAAGACGTGACTGTCATAAAAGGGTCCGCGTGACATGCAGCAAGATTCCACATCAAACCGATCTCGTTTTGTTCATTAGTCCTCTTGTGTTCCCTCACTCCCTTATCTCCCTAACCCGGAACGCCTTTGTTGGTTGTCTTTTGTTGACTCAGGATGACGATAAGGAGTACACTGGGCTCAGTCCGGGGGAACTGCTGGAGCCGCTATTCAAACGAAGCAGCTGCTCCTACAGAGTGAGACTTCTCAAGTGTAGCTTCTATTTCAATCTCACTCCCTTACTGCTGTCAACGAGAGACTGAAACGGTGCTCAGATGGAGTTCACGCTTCATGAGCAGAGCATCCTTCTTCTGCTTCATGAGGGCATTTGGTGAATAGAAACAACTCTAAACTTTCTCTCTGTTTGGCAACATTTTCAGATTGAGTCATACTGGACATATGAAGTATGCCATGGAAAGCATATAAGACAGTACCATGAAGAGAAGGAGACGGGCCAGGTCAGTGTTTGTGAGGGTTTAAATAATTTTCAGATGAATGAGAAGCACGTAGTGCAATGTGTACATCGTGTGTGTTTCCACAGAAAATTAGTGTTCAAGAATACTTCCTGGGGAATAGGGCACAGAGGAGCGAGTCAACCGAGACAGGTGAGTTAATTTGTGAATGTAACTAAATTATATTTTTATATTTGTAATGTTATTTAGTGTATTAGTCCTTGCCTTATTGTGCTCAAGCTAAATTCTGATTTTTTTTTTCCAGATAAAGTTGAAGAGGCAGAACATGTCAAATCCGCAGCTGAAATTGAAGTGGGTATATTAATGAAACAACCATATTTGGCTGGCTCTCAATACTCACATTTTGTATAATTTTATGTTTCCTACACTCTGTCCACTGGTGTCCAGGTGCCCTCTAAGAACATAGAAGGTCAGCTGACTCCCTTCTTCTCGCTGGAGATGGGAAACGGGACCCCTTGTGTGCTGAAACAGAACGAGGCTCGCTCAACGTCTGTGCTGTACGTCTGTCATCCAGAGGCCAAGCATGAAATCTTGTCCATCGCTGAGGTCACCACCTGTGAATATGAGGTGGTGGTGTTGACGCCGCTGCTTTGCGCACACCCAAAATACAGGTAGATCTGTCAAAACAATATACATATTGTCCTCAAAGGAATACGCCTTGGTAGTAGACGTATCTGTTTAACCTGTGTGTCAGGGTTCTACTGAAATGCATTTTCCTTATTATAAACTTGACATTGCAGGTTCAAGTCCTCCCCGGTGAACGCCATCTTCTGCCAGGCTGTGGCAGGCTCCCCTTTGCGGCCTCGGCGGCTCACCCAGCTGGATAAGGAGCAAGAGGAGCAGCTTAAACCGCCTTTCAGCACCACCTCTGGGACCAGAGAGGTGAGACTTGAAATAACAATGAGGGGTGTGCGTGTGCCGACGCCACCTGGCTCATGTATGTTTTTGACGTGTCACAGGAGCAGACGCCACCGGTGAGAGAGGAGGCCTTCACCTCCACTCACAAACCCATGACGGTTGGAGGCCAATCTCAGGTCACTGTCGGCACCACTCACATCTCTCGTTTGACGGATGATCAGCTGATCAAGGAGTTCCTTAGTGGCTCGTACTGTCTGCATGGGGTGAGGCATGTTCCATCCGTATCAGCAGTGTTTTAATTAACAACTCTGTGACATATAATTCTCTCAATATGTGTGTTCCAGGGCGTAGGGTGGTGGAAATATGAATTCTGTTACGGCAAGCATGTCCATCAGTACCATGAGGTAAAGGTTTCTACTTGCTAGTGTGTCTGTGTGGAAGCAAATCTACTTCTTGTATCAATTTAAGCTGTTGCATTTTTGTATTACTGTCGGGCTGCAACTAAAACATATTTTCATTAATTATCAGTTTGCAGTTCTCTAACAGGAAGAAGAAAAAAAAACTTTTGCCATATCTTAAGTTCTCGAACTAGGTGGCAATTAATTTCCTGTTAATTGATCTATCGAGTAATGTTTCAACTTTTAGGTTTTATTTTAAACCAGTATGTGAGATGGTTTGGTACAGTGATTTTTAAAATGATCCTTGGTGCCCCCAGGATAAAGAGCAGGGAAAGAACACCGTGGTGGTCGGGAACTGGAACGCCATGGAGCACGGCGAGTGGGCCAAGAACAACGTTGCCCGATCCTACCAGCTCAAAGATGATGGAGTGCAGAAAGTCAAGTAGGCCATTCATATTTTGAAGCCTAACCTGGATGCAAAGTAAACTGAGATTGTAGTTGATTTCACATCGTATAAATTCCTCTGCTTCGTGACAGGTTGGTTTCCCACTTTTATGGCCACGGGGATGTGTGTGATCTGACAGGGAAGCCCAGACAGGTCATTGTCAAGCTCAAGTGAGTAAATGGGCGTGGGCGGGGGAGGAACCGAAGCGACTGCTATGTGTCACTGCCGTGGGTCAACACGTGAGTAAGACAATCCCCCGATGTTTTCCAGTTGAGTCACTCATCTTGTTTCTCTTCTCTCTGTCAGATGTAAGGAGTCTGAGTCTCCCCATGCTGTCACTGTCTATATGCTGGAGCCTCAGACTTGTCAGTACATCCTTGGGGTAAGTTCTCTCGTAACCAGTCTCAGCCACTACAGAAGAAACGTACACTAAGTAACTATCAGGTTAATGCTGGACCCTAGGTAGGGTGCTTCCCCTACTTAGAGACTTGAATAAAAGGAAAAATCGTTCTAATCTATCACGTAACACAGGGGGGTGTCTGGCATAAATGTACAACAAACTTTAACTTGCGTATTAGATTTTTATTATTTAGATCGTTTAAGTCATTCTGCTTCTCTCCATTTAAAAAAACAAACATTTAAAGCATTATTCTGGTGATACGTTTGGAAAATGTAGGCTAAAACTTTGCTTTCCCAGGAACAGCTGATTTTACAGCAAGCTTACATGTTGTATTGATGTCACATTGAACCTATTTTCATTATGTTTCTCCCCACAAAAGATATCTCTCGAATATATGACGCAACACTATCAGCTCTTGATAAGTTATCGGCCTATTAATTAGCTTTTAGTCTTTTTTTATGCTCCAAACTATCATTCTTATTTCAGCCATTGAAACGCTCTAGTACTAATATCAAACCACACTGGGTGTGTGCAAATACGAGGTCAGCCTAGATAATTTGAGATGATTTTTTTTTCCCCTAGGTTGAGTCCCCGGTCATATGCCGGATTCTTGACACTGCTGATGAACACGGACTTCTGTCAATCTCCAGCTAAATGAACAAAGATCATATGACGGCAACAGGACATGAAGGACAAGGAGAGAGAGAGAGAGATGCACTTGAAGAGAGGACATTTTCATAAAGCAGAAGCCTGTTTGGTGGAGGAAGAGAGAGATCCCATGACACTGCGTGACAACAACAGCCCAAACCAAGGTTAAAGGCTGGACTTCACTTGGCCAGTAGGAGCGCAGCATCAGACCACGTGCTGATATTTGCAACGGGCAATGCTACATCCAGCAGGCTGGCTAAGCCTTTGTGATGACAGTCAATTGGTGCAGATGCCTCACTCCACAAGGCCTGTACTCTATATGGATGCTTGACTTTGTGTTGATTAGTTGAAGCAAAGGAGTTATCAATTTTGTGTGTGTGTGTGTGAATAAGTAGGTGCTTGACTGTCACTTTGTACTTGTAGATCGGGGGAAGCAAAGTGTGTTTGGCAGCAGTGAGAATGTGTATGTTGTTCATTTACAGGATGAGTGAGTGTAACTTATGCATTAGTGGGTGCAGTGGAATAGCAACAAAGGTGAATGGTTGATTAAAATTTCCTTTAAGTTTGTTGGATGTACAGAATGTCTGTGGCTTTGTCGATGCACACTGGAATTCTGATTAATACTGTATCACAGGGATACAAGCCTTGCAGCAAAGAATAAAACTAAAACATGGAATCTCAATTATAGTGTGGAGGTGAAAAAAAGCATTGGACTTGACTGAGAGATAAAGGGACATTGTAGCAATAAATGTCTTCTTAATGTGTGTGTATGGATATACACACATTAAGAAGACATTTATTGCTACAATGTCTAGTTAGTTGTCATTGCCTCTACAAACTAGTATTTTAATTTAGTATTATTCTTATGTGGCATTTGAATGAACCCTAAGAAGCGTGTGTAAAATAATAACTAACTTCCCTCCTGGAAAGAACAAAGTATTTGGATTCTCCCTTGGAGGCCAGCTATTGTAAGTTGCCATGGTACAGTAATGGCCACCAGAGGGTGCTGAGCATGACATTTCATTCCACTGGACGTAAAATAAGTCACAATTTTAGGTACATTTTACACTGAAGCATAGAACAGTAGACACGGCAGCAATTTGTATTCCTAATCTGTTTTTAGTTTTAAAAAAACAAGAATACAGCGTTAGTTGTGAGACAGTATGCCAACTCAAATTGTTTTGTTGCGCTGAGTTATCATCTATATAGTTGTAAGTATGTTGCTTTACATTAATAACATGAGCACAATGACAGGTGTTCAACCCCAGCAGACATTAGGCCTAATATTTTGCCAATCAACCAGCATTACGATCATTTAGTTAGCCAGTCATGGCTGACAAACAATACAACCACGGCTGCAATTAACAATTATTTGCATTATTTTCTGCATTTATTTTTTTCTCTCAAATATCAGGAAAGAGACAAACGTCACGTCTTGAAAAAAATGTCCAATCGACAGCTAAATCAAAGATACAGTAAGTGTACAAATATGTGACAGAGCAAACATTTGAAAACCTAGAACCAACAAAAACAAAACTTAATTATTAAAATGTGTAGAGTAAATGTATGTCAATCGACTAATTGATTATTTAGGGTCTAGATTAAAAAAAATTAAAAACTGAGATCCACTGTTCTTGCCAAACATTTATTGTGTTGAAAAGTGTATGAGGTTCACAAATACATTTCTCTTAAGAAGCAACGGTTCATCAAAGTAGCAACCACATGCCATCCACAGCCACGTGTGGGCCTGTGCAGGGATTCACAGCAGCCCGTCACTTCAGCATCTTAGAGTTCAGCAACTTGAGCCAGACAGGAAACAGCAGTGATCTTGCAACTGCAGTCTTTGGCTGCAATGAATACCTACAGAGTATCGGGTTATAATGGCACATGCGTGCGCAACACAGGGGCAGATTAATGTGAAAATGCAGTATCTGGAAAGGAAAAATAAGTCAATAACAGCAAAGGACTTTTGGATAAGACACTTTCATAACAAATCTATTGCTTGTTTTTTTTACTTTCATTGCCAGGCTTATAACACTGGTTCTTACTTTTTTTTTTTCCCAATCAAGAATACTGAACTTGTATTTCCAATGTAGAAGAGAACAAAAGGTTAATACAGATTCCAAATACATAAAATGGGGCTCTTTTTGTGTTGCTCTTTTGATTCACATTTGATTTAAAGCCATGGAGAGATTGTACACACCTTTTCTAATCTTCTATCAGACTGAGGGAATGGGAATCTGGTGCACTGAGGTGCTTTCAAAGTCTTGCAGTGCGTCTTGGTGGGTGTGGTAGTGCATGGCTACATACGACTTGGCAAAGGCAAATGTCTGAGAGCTGACAGGCTGCAGGCTGGTCGGGGAGCTGGGTCCTGCAGAGGGACTGCTGTTGTATATACTATAGTAGGGCTCAATGCGGGTGTTGATAGGTGTAGAGGTACTCCGGGGGCGAGGCTTGTGCGCACCTGTGGCCCTTGGACTACCAGCACAATCCCTGGAGTGACTGGGACCGCACGCCTGGTCAACCAGCCTCCTCTGTGGTTTGGGTGACAGTACATAGGCTGAGTTGGTCTCATGATGGGAGGATTTATTGCGATTGACTTCCAGGCTGCCCTTCCCCATCGCATGCAACCGAGTCTTTTGCTTGCAACAGAGAAAGCCCAGTGCCGCCCACTGACAACACCAGAGTACGCGGCGGCGGAGGCCTGCACTGTTGCGCGAGTACACAAAGGGATTGATGCCCGACTTGAGAAAAATGAGCACAAAGCCGCACAGTTCAAACTGGTAATGTGCAAAGCTGCTCTCTGGTGACAAAACATCCTGTGCCAATGAAACTCCCATTGGCAAGCAGCAAAGCAGCACAGAGAACACTATGACTACACAGGTGACAACTGCCTTTGAGTCTTTGGCTGTAGCCAAGTTGACTGTAGACACCAGCTGACAGCAGGTGGCCCCTTGGGCAGCCCCTGGAACCAGAGCCTGGCTGTTCTTGTTGACATAAGAGTGTGTCTGAACTTTCTGCAGTTTGTTGTAAGTCTGGTTACAGTACAGGGACGGGTCTTGGACAGCACACTGCATGCTCTCAAAGCCGGCTGCAATGAGAGGGGGTGGGGGAGGAGGGCAAGTGGCATCTACGGTGATGACCGGACATTTCCTCACTTGTGCGTTCTTCCTCAGTGTCTGAGCAATCATCAGATAGGACACGGACACCACAGCCACACAAAAGGCAAAGTCCGCCAGGTAGACATACAACACTACCCTGGCCTGTCTACCTCCGAGGCCAAAGTGGGGCAAGCAGGGCCCATCTCTACGTGGGTACGCTCGCATGGTAAGGAGGGCAGCCATGGTGAAGCTGGACGTCCACAGCAGGGCAGTGAGGGCCAGCGTGCAAGGGAAGGAGGCGGTACGGTTGGGCTGCTGCCCCAAAACCATGCGCAGCCTATACAAAGCAATGACAGCAACCGTCTCCAGGGACATGATGATGAAGCCCGAGCTGGTCAAGTGGAAGGCGAAGCAGAAGCTCTTTGACACGCCATCCCCTCCATCGGCGTCCAGGAAGAGCACCAGTGCAAACATGGGAGCAGTCACGCAACAAATGAACAAGTCGCAGAAGGACAAGTTGAGGATCATGAAGTCAAAGTTGGTGCGGAACTTGCGAAACACTGGGTCAAAAAAGGACAGGAACACCACAAGGTTGCCGTAAGAGCCCATGCAGAAGATGAAGATGAGGAGGAGAGAGCAAAAGGTCAAGGTAGCAGTGTGGATCACAGCCCAACTGGATGGTGTGTGTGTGCCCAGGGTGCCATTGAAGTTCTGCTGTCTTGGCACATCCACCAGGTCTGATGGTGTAACAGAGGTGTTCATTGTATTAGTAACACTTTATAAGGATCCCACAGTCATCAATGTCAGCATTATTCCTCTTTGTGGAAGAAGTACATGATGATCACAGTAGCAGCTGCTGCTCCTGGCGCCATTGCTGCCACCTTGGGGGAGTGCTACAAAAGGATACAAGTCATATATTAGCTATATTGTGCAGTAGATCACATTTGATTTATTCATGATCAACACATTTAACACACTCATGATTGATGAAAGGGGGCAATTCAGTCAATTTACCATTGACCGCAAATGGAACATTTCATAAGGAGCTGTGATACACTAGGGTGCATGTTAGACACACACTACAGTGGGCTATTAACTATGCACCTCTGCATTTGGCCAATTATACCCCCCCACCCCCACCACACACACTTCCTCCCACCCCCCACTCCTCCTCCCAACACACACGCAGCATCTGCTGAAAACCAGTGGAAATAATATGTGCATCAATGTATTCCGAATGCATCTAGATTTTAAGTTACATGTCTTGGATAATCAATACGAGAAAATAGAACCTACCATCTGTAATCGATCGTGCGTCCAACATCATCATCATCATTTGACACAGCCCATCTTGGTTTTAAAGCAATACGATAGTAAGTGAACGCACCGCGGCTTCGGGGGGAAGAAGAAAAACACGTATTTCAACGGCAGATCATCAAAAAGCGGCCAATTGGCAAACAATTAAAACAAAAAATACGTTTCCTTACGTGTCTGTGTTAATTTTGTTAACGCGCCCAAAAGCAGACAGATGATCGCGTATTCGTTTTCTCGGAGATGTATCCATCCTTACACCGGAACGACCGCCACTGGACGTGCGCTGAAACACGAGTATGAAGTCACTGCCTACGTATCTGGGCACAAGCACTGCATCCAGGTATTCATCCGGAGGAACTCTCCCCTCTTCCCCCATCGGCGACAATACAACGGCGTCTCGCCGTTTGCAGTTTTACTGGGTCACACGATTTGAAAGAAGGCTGTTACGCCATATTCTGACTTCAGATCAGCCTGTAGCCCCCCCCTCCCTTCTTCCTCCCCTCCTTCCTCCCCATGGCAACGTACAGTATGGCGTTTACGAAACATGATGGCCCGATAGTATTTACTATGGTCAAATTACGGGGTACGGTTACACCTATTTTCACATATTATAAGAGAGGGTTAGCATGATGCATTTTTAAACAAACATATATATTATACTTAATTTCCCGATTTTCACTGCCGTCCTTGGGAACAGCGGCTTAACAACGTCGTTGCTAAGCAACACGCACCGTGCGTGCAGTGATCGCGCAGCATGGAGGTCCAATATGGCGGTCAACCCTCCATTCATGGGGTCCGACTTACTGAAGAAATATACTCACCACTTTGCAGTCGCATTATTTCCTGTAGATACATTATCTACAGGAACATAATTAACATAATTTTAATTTGAAAATGAGCTGGGTTTTTCTGAACACTTTAAAAACCTTTGGAATGGTGAATTTTGAGTTGCTTTATTTAACTACATAATATTATTCAGACAACTTCAGTTAAAAGAATTTACAAACAATTTATTGACATCTTATTCAATAAGCAAACAATACATCTAAAAAAAAAAAAGAAAAAAAAAAGAACATAATTACTGCAGTTTGGCACTACACTATACATAAGTGAGGTACTAAATGTG
The DNA here is from genome assembly GCF_009769545.1 of Cyclopterus lumpus. Classification (NCBI taxonomy): domain Eukaryota; kingdom Metazoa; phylum Chordata; class Actinopteri; order Perciformes; family Cyclopteridae; genus Cyclopterus; species Cyclopterus lumpus. The sequence goes on along the minus strand of NC_046980.1, from coordinate 14,724,895 downwards.
TGGGCTGATTTCAAATCATCAGGGGAAAGCAAACCAACTCAGTGGGTTTTAGAAAAAGGTAAATGATTTCAGGGATAAGAGGCATGAGGTCACAATTATGGACAGGCGGTTTGGTATTTCTTTTTGAGACATGAAATGGTAATGAAACTGTTCCTCACAGCAAACGTATCACACAACACACAAGCATTGGGGAGCTGGCCCTCTCCCTTTCTTTGCAAGAGTAAATGACAACAGGCTCCATTGCTAAAAGCTCAGCCATCTACTTTATTTCAGTAATACCTTCTATGAAAAAATTAAAATGTAGCACTTCAAAAAAGTCAAATAAATAAATAAATATGTTTGTGCATATTTGCTCTACCATGATATATACATGCATGATGCATATCATCATATACAGATCAAACAGCCATACAAACATTGCGTGTTGCAGGTTTGGGTCTAATCAGAAGAGACCATTGTTAAATAGTCAGTTCTCTGGGGTTGGAACAAACACTTCCCTACTGGGAGACAACAAAGAGCGTGTATTACACTGGACAAGTTGGCTCAGAGTTGATACCTCGGATAGAATCCTGAGAACTGAACACTGGCAGATGTCTTCAAGCATCCCATAAACACACACACATACACCAGTGCATATGAAATGAAATAGAAAATAAAATCTGTACAGTAATGTTACAAACTGCAGGTCATTCATCCCTGCAATGATTGATCCTTAAATATTAAGTATAGTAGAAATGTAAATGAGCTAAATACATGAATACACAACTTTTCAATCCTTCCTCGAGCCACAACTCTGTTGCTTCGTGTGTCACTCTTCTTCCAGGGTGACGCTGTGTCTTTCATCAAGAACAGGATCCTCCTCCCAAATGTAGGGTGGTATCTGTGCAGCTGGGGTTATCCCAAACTGATAAAGGGAATCAAAAACAAGCATTACTTGAAAAAGGTGGCTCAAGTCTCTTATCCCAATAAATTATCCCTCCGGCAGTTTTGTTTGACCGTATTCAGTAATGAACAATAATCAAAGTTACATGTCTTGTGGATGTGCATGTGAACACATTCAGTTTCAAGAACAGTATGAAGTTGACATGCTGTACCTGGTTTTAGGCATAGTAGCAGGGGGAGACCAGAAGGTCTGTCAGGACCAGCAGTTGGTCATCTGTAAAATGTTGCTTATGTTGCTGCCAGTTGTCATGGTGAGTCCGTCGAAAGTTTGACAGAGTTTTCTTCACAGTCATCTAGTGGGCCACAAACACAAGTTATGGGATTTCTTTCAGGAAATAATTGAGATAGCAGAGGTTTTGTTGACACCAAAAGGCTGAAAAATAATCCCACGGCACCCGTATTAAAGTGGAAAGTAGGCGATTACACATACTTCAATGGGTTGTGTGTCATTCAGGTGAGCGCTCAGGTCCATCAACAGCTGAGGCATCCAAGTGGGAACATCATACGGACTGGAGAGAATACACGCACTCAACCCGAGAACACCTGCATGACGCCGCACCAGGTCTACAAAAAAGCAACAGGAGAATTTCCATTAAAATGAGAACCTCATATTGAGTGTATAATCACATATTCGAGACAAGTTACTGACCAGCAGATGGTATAGTGTCCACTGTTGAGCCAAGCTCCCTCGTCCTCTTCTTAGGCAAGCAGGTCTTGCAGAGAGCCTCAAAATGTGTCTGCATGGGGGTGTCCATGGACAGGAAATTGCACTGAAGGAAGCCACTGAGAGTAGTTGCAGCCATTTCTCTTACCTAGAAAACAAAAAGGCAGAAAGAGTAGATGGGTTGAAGTTCAAAAAGTATTGCGTCACTACAGTGCAGTACAATCACAACACACATAATGTACATGGATAACACAGCTGATTATTCTGGAACTTGTTGGCGGTAATTAACATAATGTCCTAAAAGGCAAAAAAAAAAAGAAAAGCTAAACCAGACATTGCTTAAATTGTCGGTTAATTGGATACTTATAAAATATATTTTATACTACATTGTATTCCATAAACTTGAGAATGTAAATTGCCCCTCATTGACAAATTAACTAAAAGAGAGCCGGGTTGTCCCTGATTCATCCAAAGATGGGGCTTGGATCCTCCAAGGGGACTGGGGGGGGGTGGATGTGGGTGTGTGTGTGTGTGTGTGTGTGTGTGTGTGTGTGTGTGTGTGTGTGTGTGTGTGTGTGTGTGCGTGTGTGCGTGTGTGCTTCTCTATTACGTACGTTTAAATAGTTCTTTACACATTTGAGGTCTCTTTTCTCAGTGGAATTTTCATCAGAAAAGGTCAACATTATGATGCAATTTTTGAGCGGCGTAGTTCTGAGGAACGGCCTTTTTATATTACGTAGGACCAGGAGGGCAAACGGGTCATAGCCGTCTTCTTAGAAAACAGTGTACCCGTTTTGTATAAACAATAAAGAAAATATTGTCTCTTAAAAGGAAGGTCGATTCCTTTAACCTGGTGTTTTATGTAAAGCGTTTTTGAGTGTCTAGAAAAGCACTATATCAAATTATAATATAGTATTATTATTAACAATATAAAAGTAAAGGGTCACTTCTTGCATTAAATGCGTCTTCCTGAAGAAAGGAGAGCAATGAAACTGTCCTATATCTAAGGCCTATAAAAAAACAAGCTTAGTTTTTAAGAGGCCAAATAAAAATGGCTACTTCCATCCATCCCCCACTTCTCCTTTGTCTCCACACCATCCCTCTCATCCTCCTTCAATCTGAACGTTATCTCCATAGCAACAGATTACTGCAGCCTGTGGTTTCCATAGCAACAGCTAGAGGACTAGAGGGGGGGAGGAGTGCTGAATCACTACAGTCAAGCTGAAAGACCCGCTAGCATATACAAGCATGTATTGTCCAATATCTTGGCGAACATTATAATATAATCAGTTTGCTCTTCTTCCAATCATCTTGCAGTGACTGTTAAGCCAGACTGACTATACGTTGAAGCTTTACATTTTAATAATTTTAAGGTCAAACAGTTGTAAATGTAAGGTTGTTTATACCTCCAGCTGTTCATCCTCAAGCAGTCGCACCACCAGAGCACGGACGCCATTCACTGCTTTCTGGTCACTCATGTAGGTGAACAGGTTATAAAAAACCATTATCTGGAGGTATGTGAGCACCGTGTAGCGAGCGTGCCAGGAGCTGCTGCCAGAAATCTGCAACACACGACAATAAACCCTTTCCACATCAATAACATACCATGAGAATTTATTTCACAAGAGGAACTTGCCATGCCCTGAATAAGCCCTCCATTTAGTATTTCTTCTATAATGGAGCTCCTTTATAGACATATACAATATCAAATAAGTTCTACAGTTAAATCAGAATCGGTGCACATGAACTAGTCAAAATGTGCATGCGTGTCCACAGCTTGGAACTGTTCAGTTTCTAATAGTTAGTTAATTGCCTTTCCATATGTTGTTAACAATTGCCCATAAGAAAATTGTCAGTTACCTTTTTCAGGTTCTTTTATTTATTACAGCAGGTACACTATTTATTGTCAGTACACTATTGTACTGACACAATATAATATGCAACAACAATAACAGCTATATTTAAAAGTAAATGTTAAACAGGGCTGAATCAAAAATCTCATTCCTTTTGAGCCTTTCATCTGTTTGCTTATTAACCTTATAGGTTATAAGATGTGAGGGTCTGTAAAAAGCCCAGTCATGTGTGATGCAGGTGAAAAGTGGAAAAAAACAGCCACAGCTGCCTGATGACTCACCTCCTGCAGAGCACTGAGGACCATGGGGATCTGTTCTGTGTAAAGGAGTCCCTGAGACATCAGAGACAGACAGGTCTTTGCATCCCTCTTAAGTTCATCGTAACTGTCATCATTCTCAACTGGAGCAATCTGGAACAGAGGACAGAGATAGGCAGGTGTCATTTTAAGTCCCGATATGGTGTATACATGAAGAGTCAAAATATAAAGTTGGTAGTAACGAGTGTTTCACCTTGAAGAGCAGGGGAAGCAACCGCAGTTGTTCTGGGACAGCAGTGGAGAAAGAGCGACCAGCACTTGCAATAAGCCACTTAAGCACTGCAGACATTTGAAGACATTTCAAAATAGATTAATTATCTGCTTAAAAGTAACTCCCGATCGTTTCAAACATTACTACAATAACCAGCATTCATAGTAACAATGAAAGACCCATGACCAACCTGTTTTGAGAAGCTTGATAGCTTGCGTTCTTTCATCCTGCTCTCCCACTTCATTCTCCTCAACCACGTGGTTCTGGATCTCCTCATCACCCTCGGTAAGAGGCTTCAGCTGCAACAGAATTCGCTCTGTGAAGTCCGAGATGCGGGGGGAGGTAGTTGGCTGAGTGTATGGCAAGTTGACATCAATCATGAAGATGTACGTGAGCACACTGGAAGGATATCAAATCAGAGAGGATAAGATGAGACACAAACAAAATGAAGAAAGAGTTTATTAAAAAAAGGGCATCATCACAAATAGTACATTCGCCAATGTAAAAAGGACCTCACCTGCCAATGCGTTCCCGTACATTCTTGTAGACCTGTGTGAGTTTGGGCTCCAGGTATTGCAGCAACCTGTGGAGGAGCTCTGGAACACGCCACTCCTGCTGAGCCAGGCCTCCCTGCAGCACATAGAGACGACTGAAAAGGAAAAAGAAGCACAATAATCATCAAAACTGCCTTCTTCCACCTCAGGAACATTGCACGCCTCCGGCCCTCCCTGTCCTCTGCCACCACTGAAATAATCATCCATGCCCTCATAACCTCCAAACTTGATTACTGCAAGAGCGTCCTTTATGGCTCTCCCAACAACATTCTCAATAAACTTCAATATGTTCAGAACTCGGGCTGCACGGTGGTGTAGTGGCTAGCACTGTCGCCTCACAGCAAGAGGGCCGTGGGTTCAATTCCCAGTCGGAGCGGTCCTTCTGTGTGGAGTTTGCATGTTCTCCCCGTGGCAGCGTGGGTTCTCTCCGGGCTCTCCAGCTTCCTCCCACAGTCCAAAGACATGCTGCAGGTTAATTGATCTCTAAATTGCCCATAGGTGTGAATGTGAGAGTGAATGGTTGTATGTCCCTACATGTGCCCTCGATGGACTGGCGGCCTGTCCAGGGTGTCCCCTGCCTTCGCCCTATGTCAGCTGGGATAGGCTCCAGCGCCCCGCGACCCTAATGAGGATAAGCGGTATTGAAAATGGATGGATGTTCAGAACTCTGCCGCTCGACTGCTCACCTCCACCCGCCAGTATGAACACATCACCCGATCCACATCCGTCATGCTTCCACCCTTTCATCATTCAAGCAAGCCCTCAAAACCCACCTCTTCAAACGCGCCTTCACCTGCTGACCACTGCACCCCACCCTCCTCTACATGACTCACTCCGCACAGCTTCACCAGTTTTTTCCTTTTTACCCACAATGTTCTGCTTGTTTTGTTTCCTCCTTGTCTTTCTATTTAGTTTTGTTCTGTTTGTCTATGTAAAGCGTCTTTCAGTGTCTCGAAAAGCGATATATAAATACGAAGTATTATTATTATTATTATTAGTTTGTCAATCACAAACATATGCTTCAGGCAGCAACTTTTTCTACTCACCAGGCATCGACAAAGGAGCCCCCTTCTCCGTTGACAGGAGACTCCATTAGCATCTCAAACAGCCAGTAGAGCTTGCGTGGATCTCTACTCTCCTATACGAGACAGAAGCAACAGAGTTGAGGATGAGTGACACAAGTTTAATGAAAGGAAGGTGAAAGACATGATGGAAATAAACCACCAAAAGCTTACGCAGGCTGTGGCGATGCAGGTGCCCCAGTCTGCATACGTTTCTATTGTGATGTTGGACAGGGCAGTACGGAGCAGTGGACACAATAACTCCCACAGGCTCTCAACCTGTAAAAAGGAGCACAAGTTTAAGTACTAGTTTGTTCTCATTTGAAGATACGTGTTGTGGAAGGAAACTCACAAAATCAGAAGCCAGCACACGGTCAAATTATAAGTAGTATGTTCTCTGGAATTTTTTACAAATCCCAATGCCTTTTCCAATGTGTACCATCTAGCCACCTTACTAACGAAGAGTTTCAATTATATACCTTTAAGTAGCTCCAGTGCTTGCAGCCTCGGATCAGTCCAGACATGATCTCTGCAACGCAACGCTGCTTGCTCTCATGGGAGTCGGCCACTAGGCGCTCCATGTGTGGCCGGAGCACGGGAAGGAAGACATCGCCGAAATTGCGGAACAATCCCTGGAGAGAGCAGTGGAAGGGTTTAAATTTATTTCTTTATTGGTTAACTTTAGTTTGCTTTCTGCATGAAACCTTCTCACCTTGAACAAGCAGAATCTGCGAGGGCTAAACTTGTCCTTGCCCTTACGGTCCTCAAGAGACAGGAACTCAATGAACTGGTTAATAAATACCGGGTCTGAGAAGTGGTCATAGATGATCTGTTCCCGCTGTTAAGAAAGATCATGAACATTTATTGTACTAGATGCAGTTCAAATGAGTTTACATTATTGAATGGTTATATATTTTTTACTAGGGGGGTGTGCATGACTGTACACAAACCTCTGTCATTTCCTCTCTGGTCAGGTTCTGTTTGGGTTGCTCCTCCATGGGTGCATACATCATCAGTTTTCTTGAAAAAAATAATGAGGTGATGGTAATTAAAAGCAAGGTTCAAGATGTTTGAGAGATTTTATATTTATATATATATATATATATATATATATATATATATATATATATATATATCTACATACACACTACCGTTCAAAAGTTTGGAGTCACTTAGAAATGTCCTTATTTTTCAAAGAAAAGCACTGTTTTTTTTTTTAATGAAGATGACATTAAATTAATCAGAAATACACTCTATACATTGTTAATGTGGTAAATGACTAATCTAGGTGGAAACGTCTGGTTTTTAATGAAATATCTACATAGGTGTATAGAGGCCCATTTCCAGCAACTATCACTCCAGTGTTCTAATGGTACATTGTGTTCTTAGAAGACTAATGGATGATTAGAAAACCCTTGAAAACCATTGTGCAATTATGTTAGCACAGCTGAAAACAGTTATACTAGTGAGAGAAGCTATACTGCTGCAAATGGAGCATTCTTTGATGAAAGCAAAGTTTGAAGAACAAAATTAATATTTCAAATATAAATCATTATTGCTAACCTTGTCAATGTCTTGACTATATTTTCTATTCATTTTGCAACTCATTTGATAAATAAAAGTGTGAGTTTTCATGGAAAACCCAAAATTGTCTGGGTGACCCCAAACTTCTGAACGATGGTGTATGTATGTATATGTGTGTGTGTATATATATATATATATATATATATATATATATATATATATATATATATATATATATATATATATATATATATATATATATATATATATATATATATATATATATATATATATATATATATATATATATGTAAATAAATAAATAAAAAGCAAAAAGCCAGTCAAGTAAATACAAAAAAATGTGAACCTTGGCCAACAGTAGTATCCCCAGTGGGTCTTTTCCACAAACACACAGCCATCCCATTCCTGCTGTGTGCGTGGCAGGCTGCTGCCGTTATACTGGAGCCACTTGTTGTCCAGACGGTCCCCTGCAACAATAGCACTTAGCTCCTTCCCACCACCTACCAAAGAGTTATAGAAACTGTAATTAGAAACATAAGAACTATAATGTTCATACACAAGACACCTAGACAAAGAAAAACTTATGATGCTTACAAAGCTCAGAGGGGCTGACAGGGACTTTCTTATGTGGTCTCTTTATTTGTTTCATTATCCCTGCCACAGCCGATATCGCCACCTAATGGAGAAAGCAAGACATTTCAAACAAAATGCCATCAGGGAAGACTGTAGGGCATCCATCTGCTGTAGTAACACAGCACGGCTACTATAATGTTGTATAATTTGTGTTTATGGCACACCTTGCGGACATAGAGAGAGTCATGGTTGAGGCTTTTGACAAAGAACATCACAGAAGATGGTGGCAGTTGGTGGTCATCTCTCAGCAGCAATGACAGGAAGCCAATTGCAATGTGTTCGAACTTCCAAGGCCTGGAATGTTAAACAAAGCAGTGGTTACTAACAAATAAATAAATAGATACGGGATATGATGAAGTAAATATTAAATCAACTTACATGTTCCTGTTATTGAGGAAGTCCAGCAGATCACCAATGAGCCGTTTGTATTTCCTACAAAAAAGTAGAGCAGTATAAATATTTATTTTAGTTGGGTTACAATACCGATCTTATTAAAATTCAGGTTGTATGCAGAGTTTGCATCTTAAATTACTTGCAAAGCAATCATCTTCACAGACGCATCAGTACTTTAAAGTTTTTAAGCGTTTTATCATTCTGTTTGGCCAAAAGACCATGATGTGAACTGGAGACTCAAAGTTAAGTCATTTTATATCAAAGTAGTTGCTCAAATATTAGGAACCAAAGTCAAGTCAAGGTCCTTGGAGTGGTGATGTCTGGTCTCGTTTGTCTGGTTCCTGATGTGAACTTACTCAACAGACTCAAGGTTCTTGAGCTCCTGCCTCTTCAAACCCTCTGCTGCTTCTTCCTCTGGAGGAACGGGCTCCTTGGGAACAGGATTTCCAGTAATCATAAGTTGTTTGGCCACCGCACAGCACTCACCAGGGATCTAAAAGATACAAAATATATAATATCAGACAGACTTTTTCCAACACGTGGGAGGGAATTAATCTTAAAGCAAGCTCCAAAAGGAGAGACTGATCTGTTAAACTCAGGAGAGCAGACACGGTTTGGTAGAAAACTAAAGAAACGTAATGTAAAATTGTTGAATCACTGTCAAATAACCTTTGACGTCAGAAAGAGGTTAGACTATCCAGTTGTAAAGATTAGAAGGCAGTGGGATGTACTTGAGATATACTTTGTATGAAACTGGTTTCGACTGGATTTGTTTAGAGAAGAATAAAAAATTGCTGAGGAGCCATAAACACCTCTCTTGATGACCTTGTTTTCTTTGCAGCTTTGCTAGAACTAGGCTGGGGGGAATTAACAAACAGACTCCACATGTCAGAGGCTGTAGAGTGTACAGCTTCTTGGTGCCAGAACTTAAATAAAAACATTCATTTAGGACATCAGAGATCGACCAGTGAGTGTGTCTTCATTTATCAAGTTTGTAAGGACCCATTTTTATGAGCAACAGAGCAAGTGTGAGGTTTGAAAGGCCATGTCTGTTAAAATCTTGTCACAGTACTTCAAATACAATTCGATAAGCTTCTGCTGGGTGAATTCAAGGGCAAATGCAACAGTAGAGAGAGTGATAGTGTTATTGTGATGCTAAAATATCAATATATATGTGACCTTTTATACTGATAATACAAATGATTATTTCAATTGAGCAAATACATTCTGAAGCTCCAAATAATTTCCAAATGTTACTGTTTACGTGACTTAATATTCTACAATTTCACCACATATATACTTGTCAACTAGAAAATAGACTTTCGATATAGATTATTTCACTCAAAGCTAACCTACAAGGTATCTGTAGTTATTAGGTTTCAACTATCATAGGGGCAGATATTAAAATAGCCTTTGATTCTATGAAGAAAGTGAAAGTGTTCTTAGTGTTTTTCTTACAGAGAAGTCGACACCGATGGTCTCATACTGGCGATGAATTTTGTCTGCAAGGTCATCGAAGAGCCGCACAATGGAGGGCTTCTCTAGAGACATGGCTGAGCTGAGGCCAGAACGTACAATGGCGGGCCATGTGACAGCAATGCAGTCCCAGTCGTGTAAATTGGCCAGGCACACTCCACTGTGATTCCCCAGGAGACAGTACAAGGCACCCTGGAGACATGCAGAGAATGTTGATGACAAAAATATGAAATTGAAGTGCTTGAAAAAGTAAAACTTTGTTTCTATGTTGTAGAGCACGACACAGAGATGCCGGAGAGGACTGTCATACTTTGAACTGCTGCTGTGTGACAGTGCTGTTTTCCGGGTTGAGAAACTCTAGGACATGGGGGATCAGATCTCTGCAGCAGAAATTGTAGGTTCCCAGTGCAGTGTACAACACATTTTGAGCTCTGCTGCGTACCTGGAAGGTAATAACAAGTCTCAGTTAAGGTATTATATTATTATAGATTATTCTTATTTTATATAATAATATTTTCTACAGGTGCATTAAGGTGTGTCAAATGTATTTTTGATTCATGCTGTGTAATGGCTCTTCTGTGATAAAATAAAACAACAACATTGGAAGCTAATAAATGCCTCAATATGATGGAGTGTCCCGTGGAACTCACTTGACTGTAGGTGCTTGTGGAAAGCCTCAGAAGATCTTTCATGAGCTCCTGGTGAATGCTCCTGTACTGGCATCCTTCCACTGTCAGCCTTCGCAGCTGATAAAACAAGTTTCAAAGTTAAAAAGCTGAAACTAAAATGATACCCAACAAGGTAATTTCTCTAATAAGGATTTACCTCATGCTGGAGCATGACTCTGTCTATTAGCAGAGCTCTGATGTGCTGCTTTCTGCCATGAAGCTGCAAATACAACAGCATCACACAATTTGAATTGCCATTCAGTCTTAAAAATAGGGTGTAATATCATTAGCACTCATGTAAGCTTTGGGGGACCTTAAAGCATGGCTTTAAACCCCTCTGTAGGATACCAGTGGTACAAAAGATAACAAAAGCACAATAACATGTTTAGATTTCTCACTCTGTTTTCCATTGATTTCTTCACAAGGTTGAAGCTTTTCCAGCGGGAGTCAAACTCATGTTTGTGAGAACCTTTGAAGTGCATCAGGTCGCTGATAATCTGACGGGTATCACAGACAAAAATATTGATTATTATTGGGCGATAGGATCAATACATTAGCTACTCAAGTCTGTTGGAGACCTTGTGCGATTCAAGAAGAAAAAAAAGAAAAAGAATTCAGATAAAGTCAAGGATGACCTATGCCTACACAATGTCTCACACAGCATGTGAAAAACTACACGCACTGCTCCACTGCGGCTTTACAAAAGATCTCATGATATATATATATATATATATATATATATATATATATATATATATATATATATATATATATATATATATATATATATATATATATATATATATATCTCAGCAAATGCTGGCTGGGGGTGGCAAAGTGCAACCAAGCTAATTTGCTTTCATGTTACTGCCAGCCTACCTTAATGATGGAGAAAAGAGACTTGGTGTCATCTTCAGAATGCTCAAGGATGTAATCTGTGAGAAGAGGTAGTGGAGCTTAGATGGCAGGACAGAGCCCTTCAGTATATTGTGAGCTTGTATGTTAGGATGAATGTGAAAAAAAAAAAACAAGACAGAGGGAATACTTACGCAGCAGCTGTCTCATCACTCTACAGACAGCATCTCTGTAGTTCTCTCTGGACTCATCTGCAGTTAGAGAAAATATTACGGTGTCCAATTATTTGCCAACAAATCCTATGTTTACATGTATTGTGAGCAACATTTTTGTCATAACAGTTCTTAAAAAGTGACTTGCATACCATACTTTGCGCCGGTGTAAAGAGTGGTCTCATCTAGATTCACCATACTATGGACCCTGGGTGAAAAAGCCGGTTTGAGGCAGTTAACTACTTAAAATTAAAAATAGTCTGAAAACAAACTTTGAGGAATTAAAATCATCTGTCCAATCAAAACATCTGTCCAATATTAAGTCCATCATACAATCCTAAGCAACAATAAAACAATTTAAAAATGATGAAATTGGGAGCCAGAAAACCAGAGTTTAGTATGTAAATATAAACGCTTACAGTTCAGGAATGGGCTCTCCTTTCAGTGGAGGCATCAGACTCCCAGCTCCTAGGAGGCAGTGTTGAATAATGGTCAGGCTCTGTAGGACATCGTCCCTGGAAAAAAAAAAAAAAACATTTAGTGACTTCAGTAGAAATAAGAATGTAATGTCTGTAGGGAGCACAGGTAAACACTCCATACCTGCCCATGTCCTGTTCTCCCTGTGCAAATCTCTGAAGGCGCTGAAGTTCAGGCTGGAGTATCAGATCCAGTAGATAAAAAACAAAGGAGGTCTCCTCAACACTGGGCACATGCCATCGGATATCCAAATTCCAGAGGTCCCCAGGACGACCCCAGTCCTGCATGGGATAAAGACAATGAGCAAAGCGTATACGGTTTATACGTGGATTAGGTCAAATGTCAAGCTACATGATTACCACCTGATAAAAGTGAATTAGGTTTTTCTGATATCCAAAATTAATATTAAATGAGAAAATAAGCAAACAGAATATGGTGGTTTCAGATATGGTTCATATCTGGTAATGTACCAAATAGGACCTGAATATCTGACAATGAAACTTAATCTTCTTAATTCCAAATTCTAGACAACATTGCTAAACCTCCTCTTTACGTAGCGCTGCATATTTTTTAGCAGGTGGATTTTTTCCTAGAGATGGACAATGCTAGATCGTCCTTCCATAGCAGTGAACCTCAAGTGTTTCCATTTTGTAGCAGCCAACTTTGATACTTTGTACCTGTACTCTGTTATTTGTTGGTGAAAGTGATGCCCTCAGACTCAGTGATACTGATGTGCAAAGGAATTAGATGCAGTATCAGTAGTATGTGGTTATGATATCAAGGCTATGACCCAATGAGATTGCTTGATTTGATTTTATAAATAGATACTGTATATGACATTAATTAAAAAACACTTAAAAACGGGCACAACGCATCACACATTCCTCCAGGCATGCATTACTGCTTTTAAGGGTGTGAAACCAAAAGTGACAGATCTTATCTCTTGTTGTGCAGAAGACGGTAAAGCAGCAAAGTGATCTACTATGCATGCCACCACCAAGGAACTGACTTACGGGATCAAAGAACAGGTGGTCTGACTGCCTGTCTAAAGAGGGGATTGGACAATTAATCAAACCAGGTCACAATGAGTGCAACAGAAGGGTATAAGGCAAATAGACAAATGTCTGTAACTGTGTAAGCGTTTCAAAAAATCTCACTCACTACAACACCTCTCACTGGTTTGGGGGGATAATAAGTTAAGTTAAATCATAACATTTTTAATTACACATTTACCTGGCAGATATATGGGACAAAGTGGGACTATTGTTTACGTGTTAAAGCACATTTTATACTGATTTGATTAAGCTTCTGAACAACAAAACGATATTAGTACCTTGATGGGTAAGTAGTCACTGATTGGTTGGTGGAAGCCTCCTGGCATGCTGCAGTACTCTGTGGGGTAGATGAGGGCCGAGGAGCGAAGAATGTGATGCAGCAGGTTGCAAGCTAGAATGTAGCCCTGCTTACACTTGAGGTGAAGCGTCAACTGCAAAATCTGAACCAGGTCAGAACGATAAGGTAGGACCTTGTCCCCATCCACCCGGGTTACCTGAGGTGCAAACCGCAAAGAGGAAAAGGGGAATTCTAAATAGAAGGCATTGGTAAATACAGGAACTTAGGGGGCAAGTTAGTAAATCATAAGTGGTCTAAATCACCTCAGACAGTAGCTGGAGATTCCACAACAACTCCTTGTCAAGCTCCTCCTCATTCAACACTTCTTCGTCTGTTGAAAAAAAGTGTGTGTCAGGCAAAAGACAAAGATTCATGGAAGAAAACTCAAGGCGTGGCTTTGAAAACCTCCTCCGTTAGAAATGCTTATTCCTGTGTGGTGAGCACTTACTGACAGCGATTTGGTTTATGATATTGCAGCAGTGTGGCACAAACGCTTTGAGCGACTCTGTAGGGTGACACTGAAAACAGACCCACAGCGAGGATTAAGATTATAAAGTAAAAAGCTACAAGAAATTGATGATTTGGGCCCACAAGAAGAAGTCCGAGTGAACTCACCTTGGAAGCAGCTCTGCACATGTCAGCCACCATTCTCCCAGCGACACGTGTCTCAAAGATGTTGGTGGTTGCAAAGTTGAACACCTTTTCCAGAGCCACCTGTGAAAGCAATGCGATAAATGTGTTGAACATTTTATATAAATGAGATAGTGAAACAGGTGGAATGAGACAAAAGCCTATACCTTAAAGATGTCCAAGGAGCACTGTGTGAGGATGGTGCTAAAGGTGGAAGACAGGCCGAGCTCGACCAGACTCTCCAAATGAGTCATTTTTTCAGTTTCTGTTTCCTCCCGAGTTTGTTCCAGAGTGCTGCTGTCTATCAGGGCAAAGCATCTGTGCAGATAACAAAACAAAGTTTAAATACTCAAATACTAAATAGATTAAATACTGTTTGTTTTGCTTCATCTACTTAAACAGGTCTCAACAAAGCTGTGAAATTAATGTATGTAATAAATATAATAAATGTCTTCAAGTCAGGAACAATTAATATCAAAGAGTGTAAAAAAGAAAAAGAAGGTTTTACAGAGCATAACTTTTGTTGCATGAGATTTACTCCAGTTTGTCACATAGTTAACAGGACATCTTGTTTTAGCCAATACATTTGTTACCCCATATTTTAATATAGATAGGTGTTAATAAGTTGACCCAAAAAAATGATATCCCATCACAGCTGCTGCTGAAGAATGACTTGTCTTTTAAAACTCTTCATCAAAATTCCACATACCTGTCCATGAACTGAAGCACAAAGTCTTCAAACTCAGCTGAAGCTGAGCACATCTCCCTTTCCACCTGAAAGTCAGACAAAATATATCAAAAAGCTATACGCATTTAACACCTTGCATGTATTAATTGACATGGCGAGGACTAATAATTATGATTCACCTCTGTCAAGTCAGTTCTTTCATGTAAAGCAGACGAACAATCCACCAAAGGCACAAGAGTCACAAACGTAGCAATAAATTGGAATGTGATCTGTGGGGACAGGAATGTTTGCTTTTCAATTTTAGAAGTTTAACAAAAACAAAACCACCACAATTACAATAAGGCGTGGCATAAGAAGATGGACATTAACAACACTGGAGCGCACCATGCACTTGCTGAAGTCATTTGGGTCAACTCCCGGCAAAGCCCTCATGAGTAGGGGCAGCATGTGAGTGGGCCCCTCAGGAAAGCGCTGCCCACCTGACACGAGGCTCCGTGCCACACCAATCATGCAGCTCAGAGTGGCTGTCAGCTGGTGGGGCTCTGTTAAAGTCTCCAGAGCAGGGTATGTTCTATTGTAGAGAAGGAGAACAATTAGCCCGTTGTGTAAATTTCATAAAGTGGCCTTGTCTCTTGCCTAAAGAGTAAAGTTAGCAACATAGCTCAAGAGTCTTAAAAAGCCGAACTTGGATCAAAGATGTATCCCTGAGTCTCTAGTTCAACACAGACTTACTTCTCGAGCACGGGGGGAATGACCAACTCAGGCCTCATTAAAGCGAGGTTTTGCAGGGCCTGGGCTGCATCGAGACTGCCCGTCTTGCTGAACATGGCCAGCAGCACCGGCTGCATCATGCTTTTCACAAAGCATGTGATATCCTCCTCTGTGAGCTTGTGACTTTCTGGTATTGGCGTCAGCCATGTGGGCTTTCTGTAGCGCTCTCGGTGCAACCGTCGTACCACGCTGGCTGGGAGACGTTGGAGCAGCTTCATGAGCTTCATCTGGATACGATGACAGAGGGACAGAAAGACAGATGCTTGGCAAAGGGGTGACACAGGTGATCAGTGTCTATCCACGTAGGCATCAGGTGTACGAAGCATCTGGAGATACAGATAACGTAACAGACATACAAACACAAACCAAGACACTGAACACAGCTTTATCAACTCGTCTTGTAAGTACGTGCAAATTATGGGCTCACTTCAGCAGTCAAATCACTTGGTTTGATTTTTGTAATTTCATCAGGCAAAGAAGAAATCGTATTTCGTTACAAAGTGACTTGAGAGTTGTGATTTCCACTTTTCGTGTAGTAACTAGGAAAGTTGAAGCTCTGAACGGACATGAACAATATATTATGAACGGACTTTAGTGGTAGTTTTTAACTCTTAGTTGGTTGCAAAACACTGTTTACATGTAATGAAACCAGAGCTAAGTGGATGACCCTCTAACATGTTGCCAAGCAACATCCTAGAATACACACAAACTCAGCCCCCAGCCAAAGATAAAGGTTTGTGTATGAGGACACATTGCTGCCTCAGATCTAGTGCAGCAGGATCCTCAAACAGAAAGGCATTTGGCCCTGATCCCAGTGACCTTTAATAGCATTGCAGCCATCTCACTCACATGTCCACTTGTTATTTCTGAAGTTGATACAGAGATTCAGGAAGCTTCCCAGAAAAGCTATGACGATTATCTACACACACCGTCATTGTCCTGCTGCAGAGTTCCATGCGGTCTCAACAGGGAATTAACGTTGGAAAAAGCTGAATGAGTGATGGATCTAAAGTCACCGCTTGCTGTCAAAGTATCATAACTCATGATAACCAACTAAAACCTAGAGGAACCATAATTCTCTTTATATATTTTGGGTTTTTCGTGTGCACACTTATCACTTTGAAGTTGGTGAACATCAGTTGGAAAAACATGATGTCATGTAATTCTGTGAACCAATCAGTTTCGCTACATTATAATAAAAATGTGATGACAGATTTTGCCATTCTAATCTGATCAAACCACACCGACCTGTTTTAGTGAAGTAGAGTAGTAGTTCAAACTTTTACTTTTTTTGCCATGTATAAATAAGTCTCTTATCCTCTACTTATGAACTATTTTGTAAATGCCGGATCTGTTGACGGTATTGCATAACTAAAGACAGTTGCCAATGCTATGCTGTCACTTATATTAAATGGCTGCTCCAGAACACATTCCTAATGGACTGTCTAATGAAGCAGTTCCCATCCTTTACCATTTCTTCTCTTCCACAGTAATCCAAAAAAAGAAACAAGAGACTCACCAACCAGCGCCCATGGTTTGATGGGTGGAAGAAGGATGTTATACTGTTGAAAAGGCCACTGAGCTGTGCTTGAGCTTGTTTGCTGGGTCCGCCCTGAAATTAACACATTAAGGGTCAACGTGACAATAATCTTTCCACTAACTGTGATTTACCAAACACATGATTTGAATAACAATGAACTAACCAGAAGGGATGAAACCCAAAGCACCACATGACTAATGTCATAGGCATTAGTGACATATCGTGGTACCATCATCTGACTGGTCCCCACAGGGAGATTCAAACTCCTCAAAATTCTGGTGAAAATCTGAAAAAACAAAACAATTGTCAAATATTCCATGTCTAATTATTTTGATGTGGACTTTATTTGTTGTAAGAGTCTAAAATTGAATTGGACAGGTGTCTATATTCATCAGTAACTGAAGCGAGTGTTGGATCAACACAGTCACTGAAATGAAGGCATGATGCAAGTCACTTCCCATCTGTGACAAGAGCAACAAGGAAACTTGATAGTTTGCTTCTCTGACAAGCAGCAATGCCATGAAATACACACCATGAGTCAAATCATAAATGTCAGGCCACACATGAGCATGGGCCACAAAACTAAAAAACAAACGTTTTAAACTGCGTAGTGGGTGTTGGAAATAAAACAAAAAACAAACCTTAGAGATGTGAGGGTCCCAATCAATGTAGCCAATGTTGTCATTGGCCAAGCGAGCAAAGAGGTTAACCAGATGCTGCAGAGATGGAGGAAAACATGTCACACTGGGTCGAACAAAGTACATACTTTTTTGTACATGGTATCTTTTAAAGAAATTACTCACCAATTCCCAGCTTGGAAGATTTTGCACAGACAGCCATAAGGTGATCAACTCATCAAACCACAATCTGTCAGACAAACAAATGGTTAAACAGAATGAAACCCCACTAAGTACATACATGAAGAGGTGTTTGATAATGATAATAATGCAGTTTTGTCTCATTTACACTCCTCACTAGCTAGTTTAATAGGTAAACCTGTGTAAAACAACATGTAACTCCTGGGTCAATTTATGCAGATGTGGAGAGTGATGCATATGGATTTTGAAAAGTGACTGATGAACACAAATTAGTACTCTTTGCCACCAGAAACACTACGGCATGGTCAAATGGCAAAGTGCAGACGTTCCTCTGTTGTGGATGCTTATAAGAGGATCCAGGGCGAGCTGTGTTGTGTAGAGATGAAGTCACGTCAGTTTCACACACTGCCATTATGAGTAAAGTCAAGTCGGACTGTACCATGCAGTGAAAATGAGGCATTAGTGAGATCACTTGCTTTGTTTTACTGGTGTAAGAAAAAAAAAAAAGAAGAAAAAAATCACTCACTACATCTCTACACCCCTCACATTCACAGAGGCACTTTTTCATAATGCTAGCTGGCAGTCATCACACCTGAGTCAGGATCCTCTGCATATACTGTATATATGGCTAATTACTCGTCATTCATTCATTTGTTCTCGCTTCAGAAGCCGAGCTATTCTCAAGGCTAACTAGCTACCATACGTAGGAGACAATGAGTTTCTTACTTGAACCCTTTGTCATGCAGCTCAGGAGGCAGAGTCGTGGGCAGAAAGAGCTCAAAGTAGCTGATTGCTCTTTGCATGGTGACATCAAAGGGACAGAGGAGTGGTCTCCATTCATCCAGCATCTCCTGAGTAGCAGACTCTGCAAAGTATCTGTATGAACAGAGAAAGCATATGAAATTAGAATGTTTTATTTTGTAAAATCAAGCAAATGACAGGTGATGTCAAAAAAGTAAGTAATATCATAATTACTAGGACACTCGAAGCCTCCCAACCAGTAAAGCATCTTAGAGAGGGCTACAAAGATTATCTTAGGTCGCTTAAAAATCATATAATAAAGTTAAAAGATAATACGACCTCTTGCGATTGCTTCAAAGCAAAAGCATACAACTTTCTTCACTCTGGGTTTTTAATCATCGAGACCATCTGTATGAACCAGTCATACACCTAGTACATTTTTATCTGTTCGGATAGATTCTGTGATTCCACTGGGGAAAGTAGTCCCACGTGGGGATATTCATTGTTCATAATGCGCATGTGAAAACTCTGTAGGTTATTTTAGTTACATTGTCTCCTCAGCAATCCCCCCCAAAAAAATTGTCACTTCCAACCAAGGCTACTTCCCTCTGACTCACAGCTGATCCACAGAGTCCCAGCAGCTGACCACAAATCACTTTCCCTTCTCACAGACAGGAAACTCTCACACAAGACCGAATTAGATGAGATAATAGGCTTATCTGCCTAAGTGTAAACTAAGGGACGAGTCCAAGGGCTCAGAAACCTGCATGCGCACAACTAGGGTGAAAACGATCAGGGACTCTTCATCCACTACTGCATCACAAATATAACCAACATTAAGTTGATTTCCAATCAACTTAGCGTGACATTTTTAAGATATCGCTCTTAAAAATGTCTTGTCAACTTACTAAAATCAATGTTGTTATTTTTTTTGTTTTTTTAAACTCAAGACTGATAAACCTCTATGAATACCCTCCAGGAGCCTAAAATGAAAAAGAGACAGACATATACATGAATGATTGAGATACTTTGAGTACTTACGGTCTGCAGCTTTTTACAAGTGTTTTCAGCACACTTTCCACAGAGCTGCAAAAAACAAAACAAAGAGAAATTTCATGACTTTTCAAAATAACCACTGTAACTTTAATGTTAAACAATCCTCACACCAATGTAACTTGACTTTGACTGCATGCAGACAGAAACTTTGTAAGACGCCCGAGTGAAGGAGAGAAGAAGAGAGTGAAGGAGAAAATCTTCGGATCGGGTGTGTACTGAGGAAATTGTAATGAAATGTCATTAACAGATTGTAATCAATTCACTAAAAATTAAACATACTAATTTGCGCCAATAGTGGTTGACCTTCCTTGCTGGCCTAATGCCAATATACAGATTTAAACATAGGTTCACTAACTGTTCATTCATAACACGACACTTTGAATTAAATCGCTGTCGTAACACTTTGGTGGTGGTGGTGGTTTGGGATTTATGACAAAAATATATATATATATATATATATATATATATATATATATATATATATATATATATATATACACATATATATATATATACACATATATATATATATATATACACACACACATTAAAAACTCCTGACATTATTATCTTCACATATAGGCTGTGGTCACATAACAGTGTTGAAAGCTCAAGACAGATATAACCACAGCTTTTGAGCTGCCCTCCGACAATGCCACCGATTTGCTCACATGCAAGCTCAAGCCATGCTATGTTGGAAATGCCCTGCCACTAAAAAACTGGTCACTTACTTCGAAATCATTCAACATTTAATACTCTTCACAACAGCTAATTTATGGGTGACACTCCAATGCTATCTAAATGCATTGGTCTAGCCCAATGTCTAGCCCACAACACACCGACCAGGGTCAAACTAAAGCACTGCAAATCCAACAACAAGAACTAGTTAAACTGAGTGTCTTATTACAAAGCGCTCAGACACTCGGGCAGAAGGAACCCCAGACTACACTTTACGACCTTCGTAGCAGAGTTGAAGTGAACCTTCACATTACTCCAGTGCATTCTAGGAGGGGCGGAAACGTGACAAGAGCCCACGCTCCTCTATGACTCCTGAAAATGCTGTGTAGTCATGCAGGTATGTCTCAACAGGGATACGCAACACAAGCCAAATTATAGAATATTGTTTTAAATTCATTAACGCCAAACCTAATGCCATTGCGTAGCCTATGGAATTATTAATATATTATTATTTCCTAATACGGTCATCATCTTCTTGTTACTATATTGCTGCCACAGTCAACAATAGAAAGAAAGAAACTAGTCTAATATCATTCTCTCATGGTTTATATGGGGGGATATCAGAAGAGTACAAGAAAAATGTGTTAGCTGCAGTGCGACAGTCTCCAATATGAGTGAAATGTTAACATTGCTTAAGTCTTGATTTGTCACCATCACAATGTGGGGTGTCCAGTTTGTGTTTTCACATGCAATGTGTAAAAATAAAAAATAAATAAAAAACAAGTGCCTCAAATGATCATTTCAAGGTAAAAACACAAGAGAAGTATTGTCCTTACCACCTCTGAACCAATTTTATCATTATGAGTTTAGAGGATGAACGAGGCCGCGGAGAACTGAATATGAAAGGAGACAAAGGCATAAAGAATACATTCAGCACGTGAGAAGTGCCAATCACTCAAAAAATATTAACATACTATGCTTCACCTTATACAATTAATTATGTAATCAGAGTGTTATGTTTTGTATGCATTAGTATAGTTTTGAAATAGGTGAGCCGGCAATCAGCCAAGTAGCTTGCTTTCATCAGCTGTAACATATATGTGATGTGCTTGCATGCCATTTATGTAATAAATATACAATGTTCCCATAGCACCATAAAAGAGCACCTCGCACTGCTTGCTGTTTCATAGGGAATTTCTAAGGATGTTGCGCAGGGAAAAGCGACATTTAAGCTTCTTGCCAAAACTGCGCATAGTGTAGAGGTTCCTTATAAAAGTACTGTTATTAAAAAGGGATGGGGCGCACAATATGTTACTCTTGTTTTCCAACAACAACTAGTCCAATTACGCAAACACAATTAGACACATAACCCAAGAGTAGTCAAAGTTAAAACAAGATTGGCGTATTGGACTATTTCACTTGATATACCAATATATCTATGATGACTAAAATACTGTGTGTACATGTTGTCAAAGCCCAAAGTGACCAAGTTAACAATGTATAACCTTTTTTTTTTTTATTGATTAGAAATATTAGCGTAGCTTTTTAATTAAATATTTCAAGTAATTGGTAGTGGATTAGTTACATTAAAACATTTGGTTAACTTGGAACAGGACTTTTTCATTTGAATGACACAGCAACAAAACCAAAGTTAAATTGAACGAGTATTTGTGTTATACTCTAAAAGCAATTAGGAGATTGTCAGCAATGTTTTGGTTAATAGTGTAGACAAGGTATCAATCCCTCTTCAGTTCCAATAGTAAATAAATTGTACCCAGTACAACATTTCATTTTTAGTGATTTCAGTCTTACTCGTATCAAAATAAACTTTTTAAGTAACAGGAATTCAGTCACTTGATGTGTTCCATTTTCTGTGTAGACATGCCAAAATTAGTGTTCTGTTTTTCTGCAGTATTTTTCGACAATAATTACTTAACTATCATAAAATCTGAGAAATTTAATTTTCAGTGGGACAAAAAAAAAAAAAAAAAAAAAAATGGGAGTTTTTGCTGGAGCTTGATGACAACTTAGGGTGTAATGGAAGAAAATAAAAAAACAAATATGTACCCTTTATATGTAGTGAATGTGCCCTCCTCATTGGATACAGCCATAGAACTTCCTAAATTGTATGATTAAGCATGCTTTTAAAAAAAAACTCATGATAACAGCAACAGTAAAGAACAGAGGCATACTTGGGAAACCAGTTGAGGCCCAGATGCTCTGTCTTGGAGAAAAGAATCCTGTCATGGAGCTCATACAGTGGTCTCCACCTCAATTCAAGGTCCTCCCTCGACAGTAGTTCCCTCTTCCTGTTAGATGAATCAGACATGCAGATAGATAAGAAAAACACACAGATCCTAGCTCATCATGCAGCCTTTCCCTGTGGGAAAAAAAATCTATTATATTATGAAGTTGCAGCATTTTCTAGCATCTAACTTATCTCTTTGGGAAAACAAAAACATGTTTACCTTTTACTGTGACATTATAAATTATTGTGTCTTTAACATGAGTACAGGTTTCTGAAAAAAAAAAAAAATTGGGGTCATTCTTACTTGAGGAGGTTGATGAGAAGCCGTGCAAGGCCCTGCATCATGCTGATCTCCAGTTTGGGGATCGTCACTAGCTCATAGAGCAATTTGATGAACAGCACATGGTCTTCTTTGCTGAACTTTCGCCCATACAGTCTCATGTATCTAAATAAGAAGTACAGATTTAGGGATAATTGCTTGAGTTTGAAGTTTAAAAAAAAAAAAAGGTGCATATGTTTATTCAAGCATATAGGAAATAAAATGATAACAAAAAGCAAACACAGGTCATTTTTAATTGACACAACCAAAGTTGAAGGGGAACAAAAAAAACAACTTGTTGACCTTTTTTCCCCCTTTCTTTTAAATACCATTGAACAGAATCTGGGTCAACCACACAGTAAACTTTCCATCTCTCTGAGCCGGAAGTGACTCACTAAAGAACAGAGCAATGAGCCAGCATTGGGCACTGAAACGGATTAAGGACAACACAGCAACCAAGTACAACGAAACTAAACAACACATTAAGTGAGCTACAGTTATATTCGCAATAATTGTGCTGAGGCAATCTGTCATATTATGAAAATAGTGTCACTGAAAGATGAATGCCAAAGGGGGTAACAGATATAATATTATGATGTATTGTCTTTTTCGTAAAGTTGGAATGAACAGGTACGACTTGACTGATGAAGATGATCTCTGCAAATGTTACACTGCAAATCAAAAGCTGGTTGTAAACAAGAATTTATTAAAGCAACCAGACACACTGGGACTACAGTTTATAGTGAGGCATAACACTTAACGTGAACCCATAAAACCATAGCACGCTATAAAACAATACAGGCTTTTACATGCGGTTCTCTGAGTTTGACATTGACCAGAGTACAAAATGTGAGCAAACAGTAAGTTGCATATTCGTTGTTGCCCTCCAGTGACATAGCGTTACATAAAGTACAGTTTGCACAACAGGTTATGTGAGAAGTTCATAAACGTTGTGTAGTGAGCAACGGCTGTCACAGTTGATGTTATGTAAGGATATCAAAGATTATCTGACGTTAAACGTTACTTACGTGGAAAGTTTCCTCGTCCAGAAAAGCACACCGGGCCATATCTCCCGGAGCTGAACAGCTCGGCACAGGTTGCTCTTTATTTTACTCAGGATATCATTAGATTCTTCATCCAGCCTGTCCGCGTAAGGCAGGAGTTTGTTGTATACGATGTCTTTTTGAGGAACAAACCCCAGCGTGTCAGACTGCGCCTGGTCCATGACACAAACTCCGAGCGGCTAGCTTCACCGAGCTAGCACACGGTACTCCGGTAAACTTCGTTCAGGTACTCGGAACACGTTGATATGCTACTGGGCTAAGATGTCGCCGAGCAAACAGTTCGCCACCTCCTCCGGAGGACTCGTGGAAGGCAGTTACGGCCCACTAAGTTAGGAGATGCACAAGTTGGTAGGTGACAGGCTAGCTAGCCATCTAGCTTAAGTTAAGTTAGCTTACTTCACCATATGACATTAACGCTACAATGTCATCTTTAACACATATTGGGGCGAACGAAAAACACAAGTTTGTCAAGACAGCGCGTTGGCACTCAAATGCCTCCTTCTCGGCTGAAGTAAGTTAATCCTAAAAACCCGACAACAAGCTAACGTCTGGCTAAAGTTAGCTCTCTACTACAAAAGCACAGTCATATCTCGAGGAGTGTCAACGTCGACTGATTCATCCAACTACAGCAGAGCAGAAGACACCCAGCTCCTATACAACGCTCCCGTCATATCCGCTAGCCACTTGGACAACTACATTTCCCAGCATTCACCTCTTCATTCATGCTTTTTATAACTACTTATCCTTTAGCCACTCAAACAGGATAACGTAAGAGCCACTAACTAAAGACCTCGTGTCCTCTGATGTGTTTTCTACTGCAGTAAAATGTCCGTTGCTGGACATTTTAGTGGAGGTGAATTATTCATGACTTCTAGTATAACGTTTATAATTGTCAAATCAATCCGTAGGATATATATATATATATATAATATATATATACACACACACCCTAGTGGGAAAGATGTTGTCGCCACTAAAGCCACTAGAGGGCACTGTACTTCAGTGTTGTGATAGTGCTGTGTCTGGTGTCTTATCAAGTTTCACCTGCCTACATATATACATATATACACGCACACACACACATATACAGATACATATATATAAATACATATATTTTAATATACACATACATATATACACACACACACATATATATATATATATATATATATATATATATATATATATAAATATACATACATATATACACACACATATATAAATATATACATATATATATACACACAAACACATATATGTATACATATATATGTATATATATACATATACACACATATATACACACATATAACCTATATAGTGCACTTCCCAATCTGACGAAATTACTTGAAGCCTTAACTAACTCAAAGTGCCTTGAAACTGTCACTCAGTACAAATAATCAGTGTATAACTCAAGTGCATACATTCAGTGCATAAATAACTGTAGCGGTAGCTCTTCTGTTAACACAGAAATAAAAGACAACAAACAATACGATACAGTTAGCTCTAAACTTAACATGAAACATTTGGTCAATTAATAAAGAGAAATTATGCAGTATATCACAATATATTCATTACGTTGTATCTTGGTGCTAGCTCAAATGCACATGTGGCGGCTACAGACACTCATCCCATACAGCACTACATAATGAAAATAAACATTAAATAAACATTAACTTCCTGCTTCGCTCTTTGCGTCTTCTTGCTGGCTTTCTCTGAAGTACAGTGCCCTCTAGTGGCGACAACATCTTTCCCACTAAGTTACATACTCCCCTGCTAAAAAGTCCACGTCCTCGGGGACTTAACTCATAGTTCTAACTTCTTTCACTGCTTCCCTGAAGAATGCCGCAGCCATGCTGGTCAGCAACTGGGACAACACATCAGGACTGAGTGAAATGGCATTACATGCTGATTTTGAGACATGGTGAGGGTTTGAGTGTACTCCTGCATTTGCTCTCAGAGTCTTTCGAGGTGCTGGAACAGGAGCCGGTGTCTCTGCATCCCTGCTAGAACAGCTTCTGGTAGTAGGAACAGGTGTTTGTACCTCAGTTTCACTCTCAGAAGATTTCACGTTCACTGGTGCAATGCCACCTCCAGACTTTGTGTCCCCTTGATCATAATCACCAGGGGCATGAACTTTCGCTACCCCCAAGCACAGGTTTGGACAAGGAACTTCCTCCAGCACTACATACTCAGGATCTAAATAGGCTGGGACAGACTCAGAAGGGGCATAAACAGGTGTCAAGGTAGGGGCACTTGCGCTCTTTCTCCTGGGAGCAGGGACAGGACCTACACAAGGTCTAAGATTTGTTCTATGGACCCTTTTTACCGGACCACCCTCCACAGGCTCTACAGTATAAGTAGTACCTTGTACCTCTACTACCCTATGAACAGTAGGCCCCCACACGTCTTGGATCTTATTCCTGCCATGAGGCCGGTGGCGAAGGTACACCACATCCACTGGTGGACAGTAAACTTTGCGTTTGTCCAACTCAACTCTTTCCGCTGCTTTCTGCTCAGCATATTCTTTAGCTCTAGCATGGGCTTCATTAAGACGCTCCTGATGCACTATTAGCCAATCATGTTTCTTGTCTTGCACTTGCTCCTGCCCTAGCAGAGCATCCACAGGGAGGTGTGGATGTACCCCGAAAAGTAGGTAGTACGGTGTGTAACCAGTAAGTAGTATAAGGCGTCACGTTGTAGGCATGGACTAACTCTGCTAAGTGCTCAGGCCAACGCCGCTTCTTCTCAGGTGGAAGGGTATGCAAGAGATCATAGTGTCCTATTGTATCTCTCACATACACACATATATATACATACACATATATATATATATACACATTTTATATATATATATATATATATATATATACACACACATATATATATATACACACATATATATATATATATATATATACACACATATATATATACACACATATATATATACACACATATATATATATATATATACACACACATATATATATATACACATGTATACACACACACATATATATATACACATGTATACACACACACATATATATATATACACACACATATATATATATATACACACTCACACATACATACAGACATATATATCTATATATATACATACATATATCTATATATATACACACACATATATATATTGTGACGACCCTCTCTGCCACTGGCTCGTGTCCCTGCAGGTGGGCGTGGCCAAGGCTCATCGGAAGAGTGGGAACACCTGAGCTAATCAGCAGCACTGGCAACACCTGGGCCTTGTGTGCAAGTGCTGCACTTAAAAGGCCCTCTGGTCTCAGGAGCTCTCTCTCCCTCGCTGTCCTGAGAGGCTGCCTATAGGAGAGTATGATTTGACCTAACAACATCACGCACGCACGCACGCACGCACGCACGCACGCACGCACGCACGCACGCACGCACGCACGCACGCACGCACACACTCACTCACTCACTCACTCACTCACTCACTCACTCACTCACTCACTCACTCACTCACTCACTCACTCACACTCAAACTACTGACTCCACTGACTCCACACACCACTGTTTTTGCTACCTAAGTAAATAAAAAACCCTTGCTGATAACAATTACCTATGTGTGTGTCCCCTTTGTTGTCGCGGCCCGGTTCGTGACTATATATATATACACATACACATATATATGTGTATATGTATATATGTGTATATGTATACATATATATATATATATACACACATATATATACATATACATATATGTATATATATATACACATATACATATATATATACATATATACATATACATATATATACACATATATATACATATATATATATATATACATATACACATACACACACACACATACACAAGGCAAATACAAAGCCGGCAATAAACCCAAAACAATAAACCTTCCATGGGGTTATTCACAGCGCTTTAAAGAGGACTGCAGTGGACAATAAGGATGACTTCAAAGTGGAAGTGACCGACACCTTTTACGTGCAACAACTTTTACATGGATGACTGTCTAAAATCTTTGCCCACAAAGAAAGAAGCAATGCAGTTGGTAATGGACCTTACTGACATACGCTCAATGTGTAGAAAAAAACGTGTCCTGGGATGACCCTATTCCCCAGACATTCTCACAACAATGGATAGGATGGCTGCTGGATCTGGAGAAGGTGATGGAACTTAAAGTGGACCGCTGCATCAAACCAAAGGACTTCAGAGGACCCATAATCACTTTGCAGATGCCAGTGACCATGGCTATGGCACAGTGTCCTATTTAAGGTTGGAGAACCCGTATAAGAACTTACATCTTGCTTTCATGTTAGACAAAGCCAGAGTCGCGCCATTAAAACAGACAAAAAGTCCTCGCCTTGAACTTACCGCTGCTGTTCTGGCCGTAAAAGTTGACAAAATGCTGAGGAAGGGAATTACTACTTGAGTGGAGAAGTCTTGCTTCTTGACCGACAGTCAGACCATGCTGAAGTATATAAGTAACGAGACCAATGATTTAAAACCTTCGTGGCAAGTGTTCAGTGGAATTACATCAGCTCAAAAGAACAATCCTGCTGATGAAGCCTCCAGAGGTCTGACAGCAGATAACTTCCTAGCATGTCGGAGGTGGATATCGGGCCCAGATTTGGATTGGCCCTTAAATCCACATCCCATTTCCTCAGAAGATTCAGAGGTCAAAAGGGACTTAATGGCAAACATCATCATCATCACAGATTCTGAGGGTGCAGCCACTAAACTACTTTTCCGGGTTGACTAAACTAAAGACCTCAGTTGCTTGGTTCCTTAGGCTCAAACTATTCTTCTAGATCAAGGGTGGGCAAACTACGGCCCGTGGCCGGATCCGGCCCATTGGGCGTTTTGATCCGGCCCGCCGAGTATTATGAATTATAAATTATAGTAAAGACCGCTGTAACGCTTTGTACCCTCTGGGCTGCGTGTGCGCACTCCTGCAGCAGAACACGGCAGGTTAAAGAGCGCCGTCACGCTTTCTGCTGCAGGAGAGCGCGTGCACACAAACAGCCTGAAAGAGCGCTGAGCAATAAATGAGCATTAAGAAACATCGATGCTGGTCTGTTGCCGTCATTGTGCTTCTGGAAAGTCGGGAACGGAGAAGCGTCACAGCGCTGCGTACCGTGCTTTCTGCTGGCGTGTCAGGCTGCGAGTCCAGCCTGCTGCTCACGTCCACCCCTCACAGGCAAGCTCACCGCAATGTACCGCGCCACTTCTTAGTGTTTACAATCCTTTGGAATTACGTTGTAAAGCGTTAACTTTCGAAGAGTTCCGGTAATTTGAATTTGGCATGTCACTTTCTGTCTCCGGAGACGGGGTTCGTACTACAAGAGTTTTAGAGTTGTAAAATTAACAGCTGCATCCAGAGTATTTTTCCTTGGCATAATGAACGCGCATCAAACTCATGGGACTGCACTGTCCCGGACCAACAACACCGTTCCACTGAAACGGTTTATTTACTTTTTAGTTATTGGCTTTTACTTGTAATTCATATTGGTTCACACAAACACTCTCCATCGGGGGCGTCGTTAGGCCTATTTTAGGGGGGCTACAGAATGTGGCTGTCGGTAGTTTTAACGATTTTTACCCGCTTACATTCAGGTTTACCGAAATACAAGAAATAACTATCGACATCTCTCTATTCTTTGCATTAATATAGATTATTATTCTCTCTTGTGTTATCATATACTGAATGCAAGCAAAACTACAGAGCAAAATCACACTCTTTCTGATTGAACCAATCTATGAACTGTCAGAAACAATGGATATCAGGGGCCCCACGAAAAATGTGCGCAGACATTCACCAGGGTGACACTTCCCTTGGGGCTTAGCCTCCCCTTTCTTGTAATCCTACAAACGCCCCTGCTCTCCATCCATCTGATATTGGCCCGGCCCGTCTGTCAAATTTTAAAAGTCAATGTGGCCCCATAGCCAAAAAGTTTGCCCACCCCTGTTCTAGATCTAAGGAGAAAGATTAATGAAGTCCTTGCTTATTTAGCTGTTGCCAGCACAAGTGAAAAGGAAATGAGAAATCGACACAAGTAGAAAAGGAAATGCGAAAGGTCAGAGAAGCAGTCATTAGTCAGTCACTCTCCATAAGTGACCTCTCCAGTGCAGAATCTGCCATTATTCACTTCAGTCAGCAAGCATCATTCAAGGAAGAAATCTCTTCATTAGAAAGTGGATGTGGTCTAAGAAAAAACAGTGATATCTACAGATTGGATCCCGTGTTGAAAGATGATTTGTTAAGAGTGGGTGGAAGACTCAGTTGTGCAGCTTTACCTGAGGAGCTGAAGCATCCTGTAATACTCTCCAAAAGGTCAACACATATCCAATCTCATTTTGCAAAACATTAATCAGCAGCTTGGACATGCTGGAAGAAACCATATGCTCTCAGCTTTGCAACGGAAATATTGGATCACAAGGGGCAACCCTGCCTGCCGAAAGATAATAAGATCTGAGTGTGTGGTCTGTCGACGGCATCAAGGACAACCAAGGGAACAGAAAATGGCTGACATGCCGAAAGAAAGAACTAGTCCAGACTAGCTTCCTTTCACCAATATAGGCATGGACTATTTCGGGCCCATAGAGGTGAAAAGGTATGGAGTAATTTTTACCTGCATGGCTAGCAGAGCCGTACATTTGGAGATTGCCTACTCTCTAAATACTATGGGATCAGATCAGTTTCAATAATTGCAAATGCACACAGAGAGGCTCACAAATGCAAATACAAAGATTCACAAATGCACATAGAACAATTCACAAAATGTTTGATTTGGAAATTCACACAGGATTTAAAAATAAATTGGACTCACAAATTACGATTTATGTAAAAGAAAAATCACAAATATATTTCTGCCTTTCTATGTAGATTCTTCTGTTTGTTTGTCGATCGCACTACATTTGTTTGTGGATTGCTCCACATGTGTGTGGGATTTATGAGACTCCCTTGCCATGGCTGGATTCGCAAATGCGTTTTTTTCAACATGGACCTATCTGTAGCCAATCAGATGTCACCCTCATTTTCAACCAATCACATGAGTGCATCGCCCCCCTCACCTCCCCACGAGGCTGCCAGCTTTACAGTTGCTCAAATTGCGGAGGCGACGAATCAGAAGTCAGCAAACAATGATGTCTGGTAGTGGCAGCGCTCCTGCTTGAAGTGTAAATGAAACAAGTTTAAAGTTTCATGGCGTCCATGATTAATTATGTTCGAGTTGTGAATTATTGCTACGTCAAATGTGTGTCATGGTTGTATTTTGCGGGATCAAGTTATCATTAACGTTGGAATGAATAAATTAGCTTTTTTAAATATTTTGAAGTTGTCATTTTGGGAGCAGTTAAGACATTTTTCTGATCCATTTTCGTCATGTTTTATTTATTTATCTATCACTAAGGCATGACATCCTTCAGAGATTGCATGATAGACTGGTACACATCTTGGAGAGGCAACCTCTTGACATTGAAGGGCTACAGTTTGCATGCCGTCAGGATTTATGCTGCGTCGCGTGAGTTTACTCGCCCGACAAGTTGTGGTTTATATATATACACATGTATATATATATATACCCTGGAGTTGCAAAGATGTTCTGGACTTGGGTGTCCACGATTGACTGTCATTAGAGACTCTCACACATCTTGTTGAACTTGGGCTGCCATCAAATTATATTTCCAAACTCCTTGGTGTGTCAAGAGCAACTCTATTTAGACGGATGGCCAAAAATAATATATACATGTCTGATCAATTAAGCGGCGGCAGTGACGATGAACTAGATTCATTAGTCACAGAAATGAAAGGCACAATGCCAGATGCTGGCTACCGTCTAGTCCAGGGGTGGGCAAACTACGGCCCGTTGGGCTTTTTAATCCGGCCCGCCAGATAATAATTTATAATTGACCACATTGAACCATTGCAAGAGTCTGACTGTTTCAAGGTTGACATATATTCTCAATATTGTCCAATATGTTTGAGAACTTAATTGAGGCAAGGTAATTGAAGTATACTCTTTACTTCGAAAATGGAAAACTCAGGCTGGAAAGTGAAGTCACACGGAAGACTATTAACAACAACTATTAATGTCATTATCGGAGATGTTGGCCCAACACAGTCCGTGAATTCGGTGCGTGAAAATGACCCTGAACTCAGAAAAGCTGTCCAGAATCTAACTACTACTGTAAAATATTTAAGTAATAATCTGGGTGCTCTGAAACTGAAGCTGGATGAACAAAGTAGTGGGCATCACCGGGAAAGGAACATGCTGGTGCGTCCTGGTCGATCTCCCTCACCTTATGGGAGGAGCCCAGAGAGACCCACAAAGGCATGGAGCTCAGGTTATGGGCATTCCCCATCCAGATATTCACGTTCCCATAATTTTTCTCCAGAACGCTACCCTCATGTAAACCGCCACCATCAGGATTTCACCCACAGAGAACCTGACAGGTACCGACAGCCTTACAGAGATACTCACTACTCAGCCCATGCCTGTGACCCCCACGGAGAAAGAAGATGGAGACAAACTTCTCCCAGTAGACATCACTATGATTGGCAGTCGTGTTTTAACAAAAACAGAGAAACATTGGTCTACATATGACAGGGAACTGTGGGCTATCATATGGTCAATCCGGCACTTTCGCCAGTATCTGACAGGCCAGCCTTTTCGCATCATCACAGACCACAAACCTCTTCAGAAGACATTGCAAGGGGCACACGCCAGATGCTATTGGCCTCACATAACACGTGACATAACTCGATGGTGTCTTGAATGTACAGCTTGTGAAGCACGGCGACCACAAACACCACACCAACGGGCCCCTATGCAAAACTTAATCATATCCAGGCCTTTTGAGAAGATTGCAGCAGACTTGACAGAGTTGCCACTTACTCGCTGTGGTCATCGCTATGTACTTGTTGTAATGGACTATTTTACTAAGTACCTCAACTTGTATGCACTTTCTGATCAACGAGCAACCACTGTGGCTAAATGTTTATTTGAAGACTACATTAGCCACCACGGTGTCCCTCAAAGTTTGCATACTGACCAAGGCCGTCAGTTTGACTCAGATCTTGTCAAAGACCTGTGTTCCCGCTTGGGAATACACTAAACACGGACATCCCCCTATCATGCTATGTCAGATGGCATGGTGGAATGGGCAAACCGGACCATCAAGGACCAGTTGGCAAAATACCTATACACCAGAGGAGGTGAATGGGACGACCACCTGAGACAGGTTGAATTTGCATATAACACAAGTGTTCACTCGTCCACCAAACACACACCGTTCTCCCTGGCACATGGTAGAGAAGCCCGTCTGCCTGCTGATGTCCTGCTTGGAGACTCCCCAGCAGTTTCAATGCCACTCGAGGTACACCGAGTGAATATGCCAATTCTGTATTGAGGAGACTGTGTGCTGCGTTTCACTCTGTTGCACAAAACATTGAGGCAGCAGGTGCTCAACAAAAGCACTACTATGATCGTCGGATAAAACACACAGCCTATGAGCCAGGTGACTTGGTGTGGGTTGACCTTCCAGCCCTTGCTAGACAAAAGCTGTCACCAAAGTGGTCGGGCCGGTTCAAAATACTGCAACGGCTAGGCTCAGACGGGGATGGCATCGGAGTGGACTATGAACTGTTGGACCAGCGGGATCCGAGAGCGAAGCCTAAGGTCATTCACTACAATCGCCTGAAACCTTATCGCTCTGCCTGGTCAACTGGAAAAGATCCACCTTTACCTGGAGGAGGAGCTGCAGCAACAAACAGCCCAGGTTAATATGAATGGGGAAAGTATGCTGTTCTACTACTTGTTATAGCCCTCACTGTCACTACTGTTTATTGCCATCACCTGTTTATATTGTATTTAGTATAGGTTGGTATGTGTGCCAAAAGTATACATTCAGCTATTGAAGCGAGGACGCTTCTTTTGTAAGGGGGGGAGATGTGTAAGAGTGAAACTGTATGATGTAAATATAATTACATGTATTAGTTATGACCACTAGTCGACGCTGTTCAGGGCGTCTGGGGGGTGTGAGGAAAGAAAGGGGAGAAGAAGGGAACTTGGCGGTTCAGTTGGATTGTGGAGTTGGACTGAAGTTATGAGTAAAACCCAGAACGTCTTGGACTGATTTATTCCTGCTCATACACCCACGACGCTTACACTAATAACACTGACAACAGAAAGTGTGACTGTGGCGCAGTAGCGGCTTGAATCAGGGAAGAAAAGTTTAGGAGAGGCGTCCAAGGGGTCTTTTTAACACTCGCTCAGTCTGTGTGTGTATATATATATATATATATATATATATATATATATATATATATATATATATATATATATGTAGTAATGGAAGGTAATAAACAAATAGTAATAAAAATCTAAGTATATTCAGTAAACAAAGTCAAATACTCTTATGTCAAAACAAATCATCAGAAAGCTAAAGTATAGTCGCTCTAAATTAGGTTATGAAAAACATTGTATAGTATGGTATTTAAAGTAACAAAAGCTTTTATGTCAACACATCTTAAAGATCTCCTGGGCCCTGTCTCCTGGGCCCTGTCTCCTGCCCCCTGCCTCCTGCCATGGCCCTGCTGATGCCCCTCCTCTCTACCTGCTTGCTTCTGTTTATCTGGATCGTGGTCCAGATAAACTTTTTTTCTTGGAAGTTGTTCCTGATCCGATGTGAGGTCCTGGGACAAGGATGTCGTATATGTACAGATTGTGAAGCCCTTGGAGGCAAATTTGTGATTTGTGATTTTGGGGTTTACAAAATAAACTGAATTGAATTGAAAGTTAAGTATGTAAAAGTCATGAAAAGACATTATTGTATGTCATAAGTCATAGCATAGTATTCTCTCGCTCTCTCTCTGAGGTGAGACGTCATTTTCCATCGAGAATCTTTTTTTTAAACGCTAAATAAAATAAACACGTACTCAAAAGGCTCGTTAGATAATTAACAATATATGGAAATAAGAAATAACACTAGTATGGGTTTGTGGGAGTCTGTAGGTAGATACATTACACGGGCTGCAGAATGACGGAGGTATTTATGGGCGGAGCATACACAACCTCAGGTGTGGCTCCTGAAGCTGAGGACCCTAAATTCAGCACCTTCAACAGACAACCAAGAGCACAGCTGCCGGGGAGACCAAGTGCATGGGAACTACGTTCTACCAACTATATGCAACAACACTGGTCGGGTAGTATACAACCCCAGTCTGTAACTGTAACTGTAGAGTGGCAGAGGAGCAGGAGATAAGAGATCAGGACCTGCACAGAAAATAACTAACATTTCCAGAGTAAGTCGCTCTTGTCAAAGCATCAGCCACAACATGTTTTCCGTTGATTGTCTAAAATGTGTTTCTGTGATTTCTTTAGTGGACAATAGAGTAAATGTGACATTGATTTAACAACACACATTGTGGAATTATCACCACATAATAACACTAAACCACTAATTCAAATGGCAGACCTTTGCGGGCCTGCTATTGGTTATAATGTACTGTAATGAAGCAGCCCAACACATTGTATAGTTATTGTCAATCAATTTTATTGAAAATAGTAACAAATCAAACATATATTTTATTTTCAAAGACCTAAAAACAAGTAAGTGCATATAATTCATTTAGACTTCCACATTGTGACGCCAGCAGCAACAGAGGGTAGCCATGATTTTACTAAAGAATGTCCTTATTGTCATTCTCTTAGGGCAACCAGTTGAGGCTGAGGCTGCAGCAGTATAGTCTGTTGGTTTTGCTCCATCAGAAGACCAGGATACCGGATCTTTATCACAGGAGTTGGGAGGTAGTCCTTCACCAGAAGACCAGGTAGCTGGATCTGCATCATGGGAGTAGAGAGATAGTCCTCCATCAGAAGACACGACAGATGAAACTTCATAATAGGTGTAGACAGATGGATCTTCATAATAGGTGTAGGGAGATAGTCCTTCATCAGAAGACAAGACAGATGAAACTTCATAATAGGTGTAGACAGATGGATCTTCATAATAGGTGTAGGGAGATAGTCCTCCATCAGAAGACACGATAGATGGATCTTCATAATAGGTGTAGGGCGGAAGTTCTCCATCAGATAGTCCTCCATCAGAAGACAAGACCAGATGGATCTTCATAATAGGTGTAGGGCGGAAGTTCTCCATCAGATAGTCCTCCATCAGAAGACAAGACAGATGGATCTTCATAATAGGTGTAGGGCTGAAGTTCTCCATCAGATAGTCCTCCATCAGAAGACAAGACAGATGGATCTTCATAATAGGTGTAGGGCGGAAGTTCTCCATCAGATAGTTCTCCATCAGAAGACAAGACAGATGGATCTTCATAATAGGTGTAGGGAGGTAGTCCTTTACCAGGAAAACCAGTCACCCCAATCTGCTGCAGAGGTGTTCACCCTGTCCGCTGAGGCCTCCATTGGGCAGATGTCAGTGTGCTCAGTCATGTGGGACTTTGTGATGAACAAGTTCTGCAGAGCAGTGTTGGCTTGTGTTTCTGAGACCATGTGAAGGAGAAGAATGTGTCAAATACTGTTTAATATCATGTGTATCATGTTAATCTATTTATTTCAGAAAACAGATATAAATGTCTGCATTTATGTAGCGCTTTTCTAGTCTTAGCGGCCGCTAAGTCACTTTGTTCCTCATGACTTTCTTAGTTTTCTGGTTTAATAAGTGATTTTTAAATAATAATTTCAAATGTGCTGGGGTCCTGGGGTTTAGACCTCAGTCAAAAGCAACAAATCAGTGTCCACAGTTTGATTTCAAAGCAGATACATTCAGCATCATGCCGAATGTATTTTGAGCGTGTTGAGTCGGTCTTACCTGACACACCAGAGGCATCTAAGCTCCACGATGACATTTTCTAAAAGTCAAATCTTCTCAGTTTAGTATTTCCAAGGTTGGGAATGAACCTTCAAGCTTGAATCTTTCTCCAAATGATGCTTGTCTCAAAAGTGTGTGTCTCTCTTTCAGTGCTGAAGAAGAAATGACCATATTCCACCTCTGCTTCAAGAACTTCATTCTAACAACATCATTTAGAACTCACTGCATTCCGTTTTAGAACTCTCTGACAAACAACTTTTAATACAGCAGCTACATGCTAAAAAACATGTTTTTATTCATCCAATCTCCTAAATATATCAGTTCAGGTCCTGATATGGGGAATAAAAATGTTTTCCTGCACTTTGTTAGATTTTACAGATTATTTAGAGAATATTCATACATTCAAAAGAGCACCTGGCAAACGAGTATGTGAAAAATGGGAAATAATGAAATGTTATCAGCACGCATTTGCTATTGCCACATTTCATTTAAAGGTCACTATTCCCTATTATTTGATCATGTCCAGCCCATATCATATCCCATTAACATTCCATGGGGCAACCGGTGTGTTACAGGAGCACAGGAACTCTTTCCTGGGGGATGCGTTCATGGTTTTGGTCTGTCTCTCGTTTTCATCCATATCATTTTTTTTAATGCATAGGCTACTCACTTTATGCATTTCACATCGTCAGTGTAAGACAATGGTCTGGGGAGACCACCAGTGGAACACCAGATGTAACACAAACCTCCAAATATTGCAACGGCCACACAATGGAGAGAGTCTCCTTCTTTCTGGCAGAATGATTTCACTGGTTAAACGTGAGCTCCTTCTGGCTTGTGGGCACGGGATAATGCTCCATCGCAGTCCCCTTCGCCCGTACCAGCTGCACCTGCCCCTCTACCTTTCCGAGGTAGCTGACGGTAGCCTTTGCTTACTTGCACTTCGCCAGCAGTGCGTCGCACGGCCGATCCGACAGCGACCTGATGCGGTAGACGATGCGTTCTGCAACCCAGAAACTCATCACTGCAAAAAGTGAGCTGAGCCCATCTGATCCACACAGTGTGGCAGTAATTAAGCATCTGGAGTAGATAAGGCATTTGTGTACGAGTTACAACGTCATTAAACAAACACAGATAGTTGGTAATATGAGACGATTCAGAGAAAACAATCTTTTGTCAGGTGCCCAAACAAAGACCCCAAAGTTACACAGCGTTTCAGTTTAACTGGAACCCACAACACTCATTAGGCGGAAGCCACCACATCATGCTTCTGATCAGACGAATGAAGAGGCGTCTGTGTTCCCACAGTATCTGCCATCGCCACAGGTTCACCAGTCTGCTGTTGTGAAGGCTGTGATCTGAGAATATAATAGGCTGGTAACAGATTGATGTGTTACTTAGTATAACCAAATAGTTCTGCTCAGGAACTTGACACAAAAGTCTGAAGAACTATGATATTTGGCCAGCGCAAGACGATCGCTGGAATGGGAGCCAGGGGAGTCTGCTGACAGGAGGAAAACCACGGTGAGAACTGACACAAGGAAGGACATTTGGGAGAGGTACGCCAAGTGCGACGGACTTGACGTGCACCGCTGATCCCACTGTCGGCACTTGACTTGACGGGGCATTCAGCTTTCCAATGTCCTGTCTGCTCTCAGAGTGATTTCATAGTTCACTCGCCTCAATCTGCAGCTAACGTGCGGGCCCTTTCCGGTTTAACATGGCGAGGACCAGCTCGTAAACCTGCCGGGCGAAAATGACCAGGTTTCGTTCCCAAAACCAAGGAACCGACTGCAGATCACCAGCAACATCAGAAGCATGCGAGGCTCCAGGAGAACCAAAGAGAGACCTGCCCCACACCACCAACATTACCCATTTCAACAGCATGCTGGAGTGTGTAAAGGACAGGAGAGGACCCACTGGCACCAGATGTTGTTGTATGTTTTTTCATGTTCTCTTTCAACCGCTTATCCCAGACAGCCGTCTTCAAACGATAACTATTTTTCACCAAACTGCTCCCGTGAACAATGCTCCAAGAACTCCTTTGATGCAGCTCTCCAAAAGCAATCAAGGCCTTCAAGTCGCTTGGGCTCAAAAATTATAATCTACATTTGAATACATATTTTTGCAAGCCAAAATGGAGTGTTTTTAGAGTGCTAAACTGTGATTTAAAAAATGTAGATGATAATCTCAAATAATTGTTACCCTAAATGAAGTGGACACAAAATAAGCATCCAAAGTGTCGGTCAAAGTGTTTCAGTGAACGTCCTCAAGAGATTCACGCAGTCTGGTTTCTCTGTCAGTGTGGCCACACATGTGCAGCCCTTTGACTTTATACAAGAGCTTCCCACCTCCTCCTCCTCCTCCTCCTCCTCCTCCTCACTCTCCTCCTCCTCGACCTGGGACGCACAGTCCTGTCCTCTTGGCGTGTACCCAGATTACTGATGTTTGTTGGTGGTCGGCCGCTGACAAGCTGCCGTGTAGTCCAAGCTGAGGACTCGGTAGCCTTGGTTCCGAGGAGGTGCACTGAGGAGACTCCGGGTGCCTGAATGCAAGGGCTCCTGTTGGGGGAGTTGCGCTCTTCGGGCAGCAGGTGGCGGCCAAGAGGCGGGATTAAGGTCCCCGGTTTTACCGAAGAGCGCTGAAACGCGGTGGTATGACGCAACATTAGTGGACTGGATTGTATGCTTTCAATATAAAGCATGAGTGTGTGAAGTATAGATATTAATTATCACTCAAGAAGTGTGGCAAACTACTCGAGTACCGTTTTGATTCAAAGTAACCAGGGAGGCTGGGACCATATCATAGATACGATGATACAAAAACATTGATAACATCAGGAAAAAAAGTGCAAATTAAGGAAGCAGTCATTTATTGTAAGGGTTACAGTATTCAATGTGTCCAGGAATACAAATTACAACTGAATACACATTTAGAGAAGAGGTAGGAAATAAAGAATTACAATTAAAAGCTATAATAATAAAATACACTATAGAATAGAGAAATATCTAAACAAAGATGGTGCCCAATAGTTACAGTTGCATTCTTAGTGCAATATGTTCTATTAAAAAAAACATATCAAAATACTTTTTCTATTTATTTAATTTAATATTATTTAAATACAGTACTTGAGCAAATGTATATACTTTTCCACTAGTAGGAGTTTTTAACTTCTGTGATTTTGTTGGGTCAAAAGCCAACACAAGGTGGTAATGTTGCACGGTGTATCGATACTAAAAAGGTATCCTGGTACCTGTACGTTAAAAACGATAAGACTTTGCATATTTTTAGTATCGATACTTCATTAAAATAGTGCGCAATCTCAGCGCAAGGGGGCTTTTAATAAAAAGTGTACTAAAATACAACCTTTTGTAAATGTTCCTAATTACAATAATAAAGGCACTTCTCATAAGATATTTCAGCCCATCTCTAATGTGCTTACAGTAAAGCACAGACCCCATCCTTTGGCCCCCTCCTCTTGCAGGGGGGAGCTATAGCAAAGCCAACAGAGACCTCTAGAGGCCATTGTCAGCTACTGCTGAGGAAATAAGGCACAACTCAGGAGAAATCTTTGTAACAATATCACAGCAGCTCCATGATTCAACTTCCTGCCCCTGACCACTGGAAGGTCTGTCACACCAGACTCTGATTAGGGGCCTCAGAGCTGCAGCATGTCAGCATACTTTACCTATGACCTTTCCTCTTGAAAGCATGCATGCACACACACGCACGGTCAATTCTACAGCACCGCATAACAGCAAAGTGTCTCTGGATAAGTGATTTAGTAGCCCCTCGGTTTCCACAGAAACCATTAGATTAACACACTTTGGGACCTGGTTTGTTCTTTGTCCGTAATCATTCATAAATTAATAAAACAAAAAAGTATCTGTGGAGCACAAGGTACAACACAAACAGGGCCTTTTATTCATTGAAGATGTTTGATGTAACACAAGCAGGAAAAGTGATTACCTCCTGGACTATAAATATTGATTTTTATACATACACATCTGTATTTCAAGCAGGGGCTGGTGCCTCTTAATTACCTGTTGAAATATTGATTCTCCAGAAAAACTCTAGCTCAAAGGGAAGACTTTGCATTATCTATACTGGAGAGTTGGAGTTTAAAAGCTCAACTCAACTCTGTGTGCAGCAGTGCATGTGCACGTAGTTGAGTTCAAACATCAATTTGTGAGAGGATCACATTAGAGATGGGCTGAAATATCTTATGAGAAGTGCCTTTATTATTGTAATTAGGAACATTTACAAAAGGTTGTATTTTAGTACACTTTTTATTAAAAGCCCCCTTTCGTGAGATTGCGCACTATTTTAATGAAGTATCGATACTAAAAATATGCAAAGTCTTATCGTTTTTAACGTACAGGTACCAGGATACCTTTTTAGTATCGATACACCGTGCAACATTACCACCTTGTGTTGGCTTTTGACCCAACAAATCACAGAAGTTAAAAACTCCTACTAGTGGAAAGTATATACATTTGCTCAAGTACCGTATTTAAATAATATTAAATTAAATAAATAGAAAAAGTATTTTGATATGTTTTTTTTTAATAGAACATAATGCACTAAGAATGCCAACTGTAACTATTGGGCACCATCTTTGTTTAGATATTTCTCTATTCTATAGTGTATTTTATTATTATAGCTTTTAATTTGTAATTCTTTATTTCCTACCTCTTCTCTAAATGTGTATTCAGTTGTAATTTGTATTCCTGGACACATTGAATACTGTAACCCTTACAATAAATGACTGCTTCCTTAATTTGCACTTTTTTTCCTGATGTTATCAATGTTTTTGTATCATCGTATCTATGATATGGTCCCAGCCTCCCTGGTTACTTTGAATCAAACGGTACTCGAGTAGTTTACCACACTTCTTGAGTGATAATTAATATCTATACTTCACACACTCATGCTTTATATTGAAAGCATACAATCCAGTCCACTAATGTTGCGTCATACCACCGCGTTTCAGCGCTCTTCGGTAAAACCGGGGACCTTAATCCCGCCTCTTGGCCGCCACCTGCTGCCCGAAAGAGCGCAACTCCCCCCAACAGGAGCCCTTTGCATTCAGGCACCCGGAGTCTCCTCAGTGCACCTCCTCGGAACCAAGGCTACCGAGTCCTCAG
This sequence comes from Cyclopterus lumpus, assembly GCF_009769545.1. NCBI lineage: Eukaryota > Metazoa > Chordata > Actinopteri > Perciformes > Cyclopteridae > Cyclopterus > Cyclopterus lumpus. The sequence continues at coordinate 14,683,092 of NC_046980.1, read as the reverse complement.
CTTGGACTACACGGCAGCTTGTCAGCGGCCGACCACCAACAAACATCAGTAATCTGGGTACACGCCAAGAGGACAGGACTGTGCGTCCCAGCTCGAGGAGGAGGAGAGTGAGGAGGAGGAGGAGGAGGAGGAGGAGGAGGAGGAGGAGGAGGAGGAGGAGGAGGTGGGAAGCTCTTGTATAAAGTCAAAGGGCTGCACATGTGTGGCCACACTGACAGAGAAACCAGACTGCGTGAATCTCTTGAGGACGTTCACTGAAACACTTTGACCGACACTTTGGATGCTTATTTTGTGTCCACTTCATTTAGGGTAACAATTATTTGAGATTATCATCTACATTTTTTTAAATCACAGTTTAGCACTCTAAAAACACTCCATTTTGGCTTGCAAAATATGTATTCAAATGTATAATATAATTTTTGAGCCCAAGCGACTTGAAGGCCGTGATTGCTTTTGGAGAGCTGCATCAAAGGAGTTCTTGGAGCATTGTTCACGGGAGCAGTTTGGTGAAAAATAGTTATCATTTGAAGACGGCTGTCTGGGATAAGCGGTTGAAAGAGAACATGAAAAACATACAACAACATCTGGTGCCAGTGGGTCCTCTCCTGTCCTTTACACACTCCAGCATGCTGTTGAAATGGGTAATGTTGGTGGTGTGGGGCAGGTCTCTCTTTGGTTCTCCTGGAGCCTCGCATGCTTCTGATGTTGCTGGTGATCTGCAGTCGGTTCCTTGGTTTTGGGAACGAAACCTGGTCATTTTCGCCCGGCAGGTTTACGAGCTGGTCCTCGCCATGTTAAACCGGAAAGGGCCGCACGTTAGCTGCAGATTGAGGCGAGTGAACTATGAAATCACTCTGAGAGCAGACAGGACATTGGAAAGCTGAATGCCCCGTCAAGTCAAGTGCCGACAGTGGGTTCAGCGGTGCACGTCAAGCCCGTCGCACTTGGCGTACCTCTCCCAAATGTCCTTCCTTGTGTCAGTTCTCACCGTGGTTTTCCTCCTGTCAGCAGACTCCCCTGGCTCCCATTCCAGCGATCGTCTTGCGCTGGCCAAATATCATAGTTCTTCAGACTTTTGTGTCAAGTTCCTGAGCAGAACTATTTGGTTATACTAAGTAACACATCAATCTGTTACCAGCCTATTATATTCTCAGATCACAGCCTTCACAACAGCAGACTGGTGAACCTGTGGCGATGGCAGATACTGTGGGAACACAGACGCCTCTTCATTCGTCTGATCAGAAGCATGATGTGGTGGCTTCCGCCTAATGAGTGTTGTGGGTTCCAGTTAAACTGAAACGCTGTGTAACTTTGGGGTCTTTGTTTGGGCACCTGACAAAAGATTGTTTTTTCTGAATCGTCTCATATTACCAACTATCTGTGTTTGTTTAATGACGTTGTAACTCGTACACAAATGCCTTATCTACTCCAGATGCTTAATTACTGCCACACTGTGTGGATCAGATGGGCTCAGCTCACTTTTTGCAGTGATGAGTTCTGGGTTGCAGAACGCATCGTCTACCGCATCAGCTCGCTGTCGGATCGGCCGTGCGACGCACTGCTGGCGAAGTGCAAGTAAGCAAAGGCTACCGTCAGCTACCTCGGAAAGGTAGAGGGGCAGGTGCAGCTGGTACGGGCGAAGGGGACTGCGATGGAGCATTATCCCGTGCCCACAAGCCAGAAGGAGCTCACGTTTAACCAGTGAAATCATTCTGCCAGAAAGAAGGAGACTCTCTCCATTGTGTGGCCGTTGCAATATTTGGAGGTTTATGTTACATCTGGTGTTCCACTGGTGGTCTCCCCAGACCATTGTCTTACACTGACGATGTGAAATGCATAAAGTGAGTAGCCTATGCATTAAAAAAAATGATATGGATGAAAACGAGAGACAGACCAAAACCATGAACGCATCCCCCAGGAAAGAGTTCCTGTGCTCCTGTAACACACCGGTTGCCCCATGGAATGTTAATGGGATATGATTTGGGCTGGACATGATCAAATAATAGGGAATAGTGACCTTTAAATGAAATGTGGCAATAGCAAATGCGTGCTGATAACATTTCATTATTTCCCATTTTTCACATACTCGTTTGCCAGGTGCTCTTTTGAATGTATGAATATTCTCTAAATAATCTGTAAAATCTAACAAAGTGCAGGAAAACATTTTTATTCCCCATATCAGGACCTGAACTGATATATTTAGGAGATTGGATGAATAAAAACATGTTTTTCAGCATGTAGCTGCTGTATTAAAAGTTGTTTGTCAGAGAGTTCTAAAACGGAATGCAGTGAGTTCTAAATGATGTTGTTAGAATGAAGTTCTTGAAGCAGAGGTGGAATATGGTCATTTCTTCTTCAGCACTGAAAGAGAGACACACACTTTTGAGACAAGCATCATTTGGAGAAAGATTCAAGCTTGAAGGTTCATTCCCAACCTTGGAAATACTAAACTGAGAAGATTTGACTTTTAGAAAATGTCATCGTGGAGCTTAGATGCCTCTGGTGTGTCAGGTAAGACCGACTCAACACGCTCAAAATACATTCGGCATGATGCTGAATGTATCTGCTTTGAAATCAAACTGTGGACACTGATTTGTTGCTTTTGACTGAGGTCTAAACCCCAGAACCCCAGCACATTTGAAATTATTATTTAAAAATCACTTATTAAACCAGAAACTAAGAAGTCATGAGGAACAAAGTGACTTAGCGGCCGCTAAGACTAGAAAAGCGCTACATAAATGCAGACATTTATATCTGTTTTCTGAAATAAATAGAATAACATGATACACATGATATTAACAGTATTTGACACATTCTTCTCCTTCACATGGTCTCAGAAACACAAGCCAACACTGCTCTGCAGAACTTGTTCATCACAAAGTCCCACATGACTGAGCACACTGACATCTGCCCAATGGAGGCCTCAGCGGACAGGGTGAACACCTCTGCAGCAGATTGGGGTGACTGGTTTCCTGGTAAAGGACTACCTCCCTACACCTATTATGAAGATCCATCCGTCTTGTCTTCTGATGGAGGACTATCTGATGGAGAACTTCCGCCCTACACCTATTATGAAGATCCATCTGTCTTGTCTTCTGATGGAGGACTATCTGATGGAGAACTTCCGCCCTACACCTATTATGAAGATCCATCTGTCTTGTCTTCTGATGGAGGACTATCTGATGGAGAACTTCCGCCCTACACCTATTATGAAGATCCATCTGTCTTGTCTTCTGATGGAGGACTATCTGATGGAGAACTTCCGCCCTACACCTATTATGAAGATCCATCTGTCGTGTCTTCTGATGGAGGACTATCTCCCTACACCTATTATGAAGATCCATCTGTCTACACCTATTATGAAGTTTCATCTGTCTTGTCTTCTGATGAAGGACTATCTCCCTACACCTATTATGAAGATCCATCTGTCTACACCTATTATGAAGTTTCATCTGTCGTGTCTTCTGATGGAGGACTATCTCTCTACTCCCATGATGCAGATCCAGCTACCTGGTCTTCTGGTGAAGGACTACCTCCCAACTCCTGTGATAAAGATCCGGTATCCTGGTCTTCTGATGGAGCAAAACCAACAGACTATACTGCTGCAGCCTCAGCCTCAACTGGTTGCCCTAACAGAATGACAATAAGGACATTCTTTAGTAAAATCATGGCTACCCTCTGTTGCTGCTGGCGTCACAATGTGGAAGTCTAAATTAATTATATGCACTTACTTGTTTTTAGGTCTTTGAAAATAAAATATGTTTGATTTGTTACTATTTTCAATAAAATTGATTGACAATCACTATACAATGTGTTGGGCTGCTTCATTACAGTACATTATAACCAATAGCAGGCCCGCAAAGGTCTGCCATTTTAATTAGTGGTTTAGTGTTATTATGTGGTAATAATCCCACAATGTGTGTTGTTAAATCAATGTCACATTTACTCTATTGTCCACTAAAGAAATCACAGAAACACATTTTAGACAATCAAAGGAAAACATGTTGTGGCTGATGCTTTGACAAGAGCGACTTGCTCTGGAAATGTTAGTTATTTTCTGTGCAGGTCCTGATCTCTTATCTCCTGCTCCTCTGCCACTCTACAGTTACAGTTACAGACTGGGGTTGTATACTACCCGACCAGTGTTGTTGCATATAGTTGGTAGAACGTAGTTCCCATGCACTTGGTCTCCCCGGCAGCTGTGCTCTTGGTTGTCTGTTGAAGGTGCTGAATTTAGGGTCCTCAGCTTCAGGAGCCACACCTGAGGTTGTGTATGCTCCGCCCATAAATACCTCCGTCATTCTGCAGCCCGTGTAATGTATCTACCTACAGACTCCCACAAACCCATACTAGTTTTATTTCTTATTTCCATATATTGTTAATTATCTAACGAGCCTTTTGAGTACGTGTTCATTTTATTTAGCGTTTAAAAAAAAGATTCTCGATGGAAAATGACGTATCACCTCAGAGAGAGAGCGAGAGAATACTATGCTATGACTTATGACATACAATAATGTCTTTTCATGACTTTTACATACTTAACTTTCAATTCAATTCAGTTTATTTTGTAAACCCCAAAATCACAAATCACAAATTTGCCTCCAAGGGCTTCACAATCTGTACATATATGACATCCCTGTCCCAGGACCTCACATCGGATCAGGAACAACTTCCAAGAAAAAAAGTTTATCTGGACCACGATCCAGATAAACAGAAGCAAGCAGGTAGAGAGGAGGGGCATCAGCAGGGCCATGGCAGGAGGCAGGGGGCAGGAGACAGGGCCCAGGAGATCTTTAAGATGTGTTGACATAAAAGCTTTTGTTACTTTAAATACCATAACATACAATGTTTTTCATAACCTCATTTAGAGCGACTATACTTTAGCTTTCTGATGATTTGTTTTGACATAAGAGTATTTGACTTTGTTTACTGATTATACTTAGATTTTTATTACTATTTGTTTATTACCTTACATTACCACACATATATATATATATACACACACACACAGACAGACAAATAACAATTGTCCTGCACATACTGAGCGAGTGTTAAAAAGACCCCTTGGACGCCTCTCCTGAACTTTTCTTCCCTGATTCAAGCCGCTACTGCGCCACAGTCACACTTTCTGTTGTCAGTGTTATTAGCACCAAAACTAGTGGATGAAACTACTTTGTTAGGTTTAGGCACACATCACACTCTAAAGTTATCTTGGGGGCATGTCATTTATTCGTCTTTGTTTTGGCACCGCCAACGAACAGAACAAACATGGAAGTCGGTAATCCCTCACGTGAGCAAAAGGTGATGATCTTTAAAACCCGTAACCACACCAGGCTCACGAGCGGCTTACGACGCAAGCCAGAACCTGCAAAACAATGACAATAATTATACAACACAATAATATAAACGTACTATTGTTGGGGTTATACACATGTGCCATACTGACCAGTTCTGAGGTGTATTCCCAAGCGGCCAATCGTCCTCAGCACCTGGAGGAGCATTTGAGAATGACAAAGAGGAGAGATTGAAGAGAAATAACATACTATATACCACGAATCAATGTCTTTTTATCGTCATACTGACTTTTTTGATATACTCTAGTATGATTTTTTAAAATTACATCTATTTCGACACTGCCATGACTAATATACTTTATCTTTACAGCATTTTTCTGACAATTCTTTTACTTTTCCAACATTCTATATTTCTTACTGACTTTTTCAATGTATAATTGTTGTTATTATATAATATGCTATAGCATTTCTTATGATATACTATACTAATACTTTCATATTACATTTCTCCCTGTAGCCTGCAGTCTAGCTTTCTTGAGGCTGTGTGATAAATTGTGTCCGACTACAACTCCTCATAATTTGCTGGTTCGGCCTCAGCGGTCCCGAGCCCGGTGGTTTACATCCTGGCCACTGTTCTGTCAGTATATTCCTGAGACCTGCTTCCCTGTGCCTGCAGTGACCTAAGCCTGACTCCAGCCTCCGTTCCTGGTCTGCTAAGCATCAGCTCCCTCGCCCTGTTGCCTCCTCTCTGGCTCAGCTCTCTGCTTAACTTCAGCACAAGTCACATGACCAGCCCAACGCCAAATAAAGCCACCTTCTAACTCACCCTTGGCTTCCCGTCTTTGTGTCTGCACTTTATTCGTCTAGCCTAACAACGAATGTTTTCTGCCTTTTTCTTTTGCATATTCTACTAATTACATTACACATTACTCTAAAAAAAATGATTGTATGCTATACTGTGACAGACTATTATGAGTCAACTTTATGGCATACTATACATTGACTGTGTTATGGCATACTATACAATGTCATTTTTATTTCTTTTTTTTGACACATTACACTGACTTCTTAATTACATTTTATGGCAATCTATACTATGACCTTTTTCCATACACTGACTTTAAATACTTTTTTCAACACTATACTGAGACTGTTATTACTTTTTCTTCTTTTTTAAAGCACTATATCATGACTTTTAAAAGATAACAAACCAAGACATTTTGTATAATATACTATACTTTTTATGAGATTTTCCTGACATTAAATCCTCTGGTTTGATTGGCAACTAGTGGCTTTTAATCAAATGGTATCATTATGATGACGAGCGGGTCACAAGGTTGTCTCCTCCATGAGGCACTCGAGAAATAAATAATCCAATTAATGTTACTCTCCCACGACAGAGAAAGAGCTCTCAAATTATCCGTAGCCAACGCAACCTGGCCATCGATGAGGGAAACGACTCTCATCTCATTCACAGAGACGTCCTCCTCGTTCCAGCCCATTCAGAAGGTGACTCATCCATTTACAGTAAAGCACAAACCCCATCCTTTGGCCCCCTCCTCTTGCAGGGGGGAGCTATAGCAAAGCCAACAGAGACCTCTAGAGGCCATTGTCAGCTACTGCTGAGGAAATAAGGCACAACTCAGGAGAAATCTTTGTAACAATATCACAGCAGCTCCATGATTCAACTTCCTGCCCCTGACCACTGGAAGGTCTGTCACACCAGACTCTGATTAGGGGCCTCAGAGCTGCAGCATGTCAGCATACTTTACCTATGACCTTTCCTCTTGAAAGCATGCATGCACACACACGCACGGTCAATTCTACAGCACCGCATAACAGCAAAGTGTCTCTGGATAAGTGATTTAGTAGCCCCTCGGTTTCCACAGAAACCATTAGATTAACACACTTTGGGACCTGGTTTGTTCTTTGTCCGTAATCATTCATAAATTAATAAAACAAAAAAGTATCTGTGGAGCACAAGGTACAACACAAACAGGGCCTTTTATTCATTGAAGATGTTTGATGTAACACAAGCAGGAAAAGTGATTACCTCCTGGACTATAAATATTGATTTTTATACATACACATCTGTATTTCAAGCAGGGGCTGGTGCCTCTTAATTACCTGTTGAAATATTGATTCTCCAGAAAAACTCTAGCTCAAAGGGAAGACTTTGCATTATCTATACTGGAGAGTTGGAGTTTAAAAGCTCAACTCAACTCTGTGTGCAGCAGTGCATGTGCACGTAGTTGAGTTCAAACATCAATTTGTGAGAGGATCACATTAGAGATGGGCTGAAATATCTTATGAGAAGTGCCTTTATTATTGTAATTAGGAACATTTACAAAAGGTTGTATTTTAGTACACTTTTTATTAAAAGCCCCCTTGCGCTGAGATTGCGCACTATTTTAATGAAGTATCGATACTAAAAATATGCAAAGTCTTATCGTTTTTAACGTACAGGTACCAGGATACCTTTTTAGTATCGATACACCGTGCAACATTACCACCTTGTGTTGGCTTTTGACCCAACAAAATCACAGAAGTTAAAAACTCCTACTAGTGGAAAGTATATACATTTGCTCATGTACTGTATTTAAATAATATTAAATTAAATAAATAGAAAAAGTATTTTGATATGTTTTTTTTAATAGAACATATTGCACTAAGAATGCCAACTGTAACTATTGGGCACCATCTTTGTTTAGATATTTCTCTATTCTATAGTGTATTTTATTATTATAGCTTTTAATTGTAATTCTTTATTTCCTACCTCTTCTCTAAATGTGTATTCAGTTGTAATTTGTATTCCTGGACACATTGAATACTGTAACCCTTACAATAAATGACTGCTTCCTTAATTTGCACTTTTTTTCCTGATGTTATCAATGTTTTTGTATCATCGTATCTATGATATGGTCCCAGCCTCCCTGGTTACTTTGAATCAAAACGGTACTCGAGTAGTTTGCCACACTTCTTGAGTGATAATTAATATCTATACTTCACACACTCATGCTTTATATTGAAAGCATACAATCCAGTCCACTAATGTTGCGTCATACCACCGCGTTTCAGCGCTCTTCGGTAAAACCGGGGACCTTAATCCCGCCTCTTGGCCGCCACCTGCTGCCCGAAGAGCGCAACTCCCCCAACAGGAGCCCTTGCATTCAGGCACCCGGAGTCTCCTCAGTGCACCTCCTCGGAACCAAGGCTACCGAGTCCTCAGCTTGGACTACACGGCAGCTTGTCAGCGGCCGACCACCAACAAACATCAGTAATCTGGGTACACGCCAAGAGGACAGGACTGTGCGTCCCAGCTCGAGGAGGAGGAGAGTGAGGAGGAGGAGGAGGAGGTGGGAAGCTCTTGTATAAAGTCAAAGGGCTGCACATGTGTGGCCACACTGACAGAGAAACCAGACTGCGTGAATCTCTTGAGGACGTTCACTGAAACACTTTGACCGACACTTTGGATGCTTATTTTGTGTCCACTTCATTTAGGGTAACAATTATTTGAGATTATCATCTACATTTTTTAAATCACAGTTTAGCACTCTAAAAACACTCCATTTTGGCTTGCAAAATATGTATTCAAATGTAGATTATAATTTTTGAGCCCAAGCGACTTGAAGGCCGTGATTGCTTTTGGAGTGCTGCATCAAAGAAGTTCTTGGAGCATTGTTCACGGGAGCAGTTTGGTGAAAAATAGTTATCGTTTGAAGACGGCTGTCTGGGATAAGCGGTTGAAAGAGAACATGAAAAACATACAACAACATCTGGTGCCAGTGGGTCCTCTCCTGTCCTTTACACACTCCAGCATGCTGTTGAAATGGGTAATGTTGGTGGTGTGGGGCAGGTCTCTCTTTGGTTCTCCTGGAGCCTCGCATGCTTCTGATGTTGCTGGTGATCTGCAGTCGGTTCCTTGGTTTTGGGAACGAAACCTGGTCATTTTCGCCCGGCAGGTTTACGAGCTGGTCCTCGCCATGTTAAACCGGAAAGGGCCGCACGTTAGCTGCAGATTGAGGCGAGTGAACTATGAAATCACTCTGAGAGCAGACAGGACATTGGAAAGCTGAATGCCCCGTCAAGTCAAGTGCCGACAGTGGGATCAGCGGTGCACGTCAAGCCCGTCGCACTTGGCGTACCTCTCCCAAATGTCCTTCCTTGTGTCAGTTCTCACCGTGGTTTTCCTCCTGTCAGCAGACTCCCCTGGCTCCCATTCCAGCGATCGTCTTGCGCTGGCCAAATATCATAGTTCTTCAGACTTTTGTGTCAAGTTCCTGAGCAGAACTATTTGGTTATACTAAGTAACACATCAATCTGTTACCAGCCTATTATATTCTCAGATCACAGCCTTCACAACAGCAGACTGGTGAACCTGTGGCGATGGCAGATACTGTGGGAACACAGACGCCTCTTCATTCGTCTGATCAGAAGCATGATGTGGTGGCTTCCGCCTAATGAGTGTTGTGGGTTCCAGTTAAACTGAAACGCTGTGTAACTTTGGGGTCTTTGTTTGGGCACCTGACAAAAGATTGTTTTCTCTGAATCGTCTCATATTACCAACTATCTGTGTTTGTTTAATGACGTTGTAACTCGTACACAAATGCCTTATCTACTCCAGATGCTTGATTACTGCCACACTGTGTGGATCAGATGGGCTCAGCTCACTTTTTGCAGTGATGAGTTCTGGGTTGCAGAACGCATCGTCTACCGCATCAGGTCGCTGTCGGATCGGCTGTGCGACGCACTGCTGGGGAAGTGCAAGTAAGCAAAGGCTACCGTCAGCAACCTCGGAAAGGTAGAGGGGCAGGTGCAGCTGGTACGGGCGAAGGGGACTGCGATGGAGCATTATCCCGTGCCCACAAGCCAGAAGGAGCTCACGTTTAACCAGTGAAATCATTCTGCCAGAAAGAAGGAGACTCTCTCCATTGTGTGGCCGTTGCAATATTTGGAGGTTTATGTTACATCTGGTGTTCCACTGGTGGTCTCCCCAGACCATTGTCTTACACTGACGATGTGAAATGCATAAAGTGAGTAGCCTATGCATTAAAAAAATGATATGGATGAAAACGAGAGACAGACCAAAACCATGAACGCATCCCCCAGGAAAGAGTTCCTGTGCTCCTGTAACACACCGGTTGCCCCATGGAATGTTAATGGGATATGATATGGGCTGGACATGATCAAATAATAGGGAATAGTGACCTTTAAATGAAATGTGGCAATAGCAAATGCGTGCTGATAACATTTCATTATTTCCCATTTTTCACATACTCGTTTGCCAGGTGCTCTTTTGAATGTATGAATATTCTCTAAATAATCTGTAAAATCTAACAAAGTGCAGGAAAACATTTTTATTCCCCATATCAGGACCTGAACTGATATATTTAGGAGATTGGATGAATAAAAACATGTTTTTCAGCATGTAGCTGCTGTATTAAAAGTTGTTTGTCAGAGAGTTCTAAAACGGAATGCAGTGAGTTCTAAATGATGTTGTTAGAATGAAGTTCTTGAAGCAGAGGTGGAATATGGTCATTTCTTCTTCAGCACTGAAAGAGAGACACACACTTTTGAGACAAGCATCATTTGGAGAAAGATTCAAGCTTGAAGGTTCATTCCCAACCTTGGAAATACTAAACTGAGAAGATTTGACTTTTAGAAAATGTCATCGTGGAGCTTAGATGCCTCTGGTGTGTCAGGTAAGACAGACTCAACACGCTCAAAATACATTCGGCATGATGCTGAATGTATCTGCTTTGAAATCAAACTGTGGACACTGATTTGTTGCTTTTGACTGAGGTCTAAACCCCAGAACCCCAGCACATTTGAAATTATTATTTAAAAATCACTTATTAAACCAGAAACTAAGAAGTCATGAGGAACAAAGTGACTTAGCGGCCGCTAAGACTAGAAAAGCGCTACATAAATGCAGACATTTATATCTGTTTTCTGAAATAAATAGATTAACATGATACACATGATATTAACAGTATTTGACACATTCTTCTCCTTCACATGGTCTCAGAAACACAAGCCAACACTGCTCTGCAGAACTTGTTCATCACAAAGTCCCACATGACTGAGCACACTGACATCTGCCCAATGGAGGCCTCAGCGGACAGGGTGAACACCTCTGCAGCAGATTGGGGTGACTGGTTTCCTGGTAAAGGACTACCTCCCTACACCTATTATGAAGATCCATCTGTCTTGTCTTCTGATGGAGGACTATCTGATGGAGAACTTCAGCCCTACACCTATTATGAAGATCCATCTGTCTTGTCTTCTGATGGAGGACTATCTGATGGAGAACTTCCGCCCTACACCTATTATGAAGATCCATCTGTCTTGTCTTCTGATGGAGAACTATCTGATGGAGAACTTCCGCCCTACACCTATTATGAAGATCCATCTGTCTTGTCTTCTGATGGAGGACTATCTGATGGAGAACTTCCGACCTACACCTATTATGAAGATCCATCTGTCTTGTCTTCTGATGGAGGACTATCTGATGGAGAACTTCAGCCCTACACCTATTATGAAGATCCATCTGTCTTGTCTTCTGATGGAGGACTATCTGATGGAGAACTTCCGCCCTACACCTATTATGAAGATCCATCTGTCGTGTCTTCTGATGGAGGACTATCTCCCTACACCTATTATGAAGCTCCATCTGTCGTGTCTTCTGATGGAGGACTATCTCCCTACACCTATTATGAAGATCCATCTGTCTACACCTATTATGAAGTTTCATCTGTCGTGTCTTCTGATGGAGGACTATCTCTCTACTACCATGATGCAGATCCAGCTAACTGGTCTTCTGGTGAAGGACTACCTCCCAACTCCTGTGATAAAGATCCGGTATCCTGGTCTTCTGATGGAGCAAAACCAACAGACTATACTGCTGCAGCCTCAGCCTCAACTGGTTGCCCTAACAGAATGACAATAAGGACATTCTTTAGTAAAATCATGGCTACCCTCTGTTGCTGCTGGCGTCACAATGTGGAAGTCTAAATTAATTATATGCACTTACTTGTTTTTAGGTCTTTGAAAATAAAATATGTTTGATTTGTTACTATTTTCAATAAAATTGATTGACAATCACTATACAATGTGTTGGGCTGCTTCATTACAGTACATTATAACCAATAAAAAAATGATTGTATGCTATACTGTGACGGACTATTATGAGTCAACTTTATGGCATACTATACATTGACTGTTATGGCATACTATACAATGTCATTTTTATTTCTTTTTTTTGACACATTACACTGACTTCTTAATTACATTTGATGGCACTCTATACTATGACCTTTTTCCATACACTGACTTTAAATACTTTTTTCAACACTATACTGAGACTGTTAAATACCTTTTTATGGATCTACTATACTATTACTTTTTCTTCTTTTTTAAAGCACTATATCATGACTTTTAAAAGATAACAAACCAAGACATTTTGTATAATATACTATACTTTTTATGAGATTTTCCTGACATTAAATCCTCTGGTTTGATTGGCAACTAGTGGCTTTTAATCAAATGGTATCATTATGAGGACGAGCGGGTCACAAGGTTGTCTCCTCCATGAGGCACTCGTGAAATAAATAATCCAATTAATGTTACTCTCCCACGACAGAGAAAGAGCTCTCAAATTATCCGTAGCCAACGCAACCTGGCCATCGATGAGGGAAACGATTCTCATCTCATTCACAGAGACGTCCTCCTCGTTCCAGCCCATTCAGAAGGTGACTCATCCATTTACAGTAAAGCACAGACCCCATCCTTTGGCCCCCTCCTCCTGCAGGGGGGAGCTATAGCAAAGCCAACAGAGAACTCTAGAGGCCATTGTCAGCTACTGCTGAGGAAATAAGGCACAACTCAGGAGAAATCTTTGTAACAACATCACAGCAGCTCCATGATTCAACTTCCTGCCCCTGACCACTGGAAGGTCTGTTACACCAGACTCTGATTAGGGGCCTCAGAGCTGCAGCATGTCAGCATACTTTACCTATGACCTTTCCTCTTGAAAGCATGCATGCACACACACACACGGTCAATTCTACAGCACCGCATAACAGCAAAGTGTCTCTGGATAAGTGATTTAGTAGCCCCTCGGTTTCCACAGAAACCATTAGATTAACACACTTTGGGACCTGGTTTGTTCTTTGTCCGTAATCATTCATAAATTAATAAAACAAAAAAGTATCTGTGGAGCACAAGGTACAACACAAACAGGGCCTTTTATTCATTGAAGATGTTTGATGTAACACAAGCAGGAAAAGTGATTACCTCCTGGACTATAAATATTGATTTTTATACATACACATCTGTATTTCAAGCAGGGGCTGGTGCCTCTTAATTACCTGTTGAAATATTGATTCTCCAGAAAAACTCTAGCTCAAAGGGAAGACTTTGCATTATCTATACTGGAGAGTTGGAGTTTAAAAGCTCAACTCAACTCTGTGTGCAGCAGTGCATGTGCACGTAGTTGAGTTCAAACATCAATTTGTGAGAGGATCACATTAGAGATGGGCTGAAATATCTTATGAGAAGTGCCTTTATTATTGTAATTAGGAACATTTACAAAAGGTTGTATTTTAGTACACTTTTTATTAAAAGCCCCCTTGCGCTGAGATTGCGCACTATTTTAATGAAGTATCGATACTAAAAATATGCAAAGTCTTATCGTTTTTAACGTACAGGTACCAGGATACCTTTTTAGTATTGATACACCGTGCAACATTACCACCTTGTGTTGGCTTTTGACCCAACAAAATCACAGAAGTTAAAAACTCCTACTAGTGGAAAGTATATACATTTGCTCAAGTACTGTATTTAAATAATATTAAATTAAATAAATAGAAAAAGTATTTTGATATGTTTTTTTTAATAGAACATATTGCACTAAGAATGCCAACTGTAACTATTGGGCACCATCTTTGTTTAGATATTTCTCTATTCTATAGTGTATTTTATTATTATAGCTTTTAATTGTAATTCTTTATTTCCTACCTCTTCTCTAAATGTGTATTCAGTTGTAATTTGTATTCCTGGACACATTGAATACTGTAACCCTTACAATAAATGACTGCTTCCTTAATTTGCACTTTTTTTCCTGATGTTATCAATGTTTTTGTATCATCGTATTGTAAGAGTTCCGAGAGTCTCGAGCTACCTTGTGCCTGGAAGAAGAAGCTCCGAAGCCAGAGATATATAATAATCATTATTTAATCATAACAAACAAGAGTCATCTGTATACATACATGGTCCAGGCCCGGACGCGCTCACATGGCTTCGCTTCCACAGTCTCCTGACGTAGCCAACAGTTTCTGTCTGGCGTCACCACGTAAGAGACCAAATTCACGTCTCACAATTAGTTTTATTCGCAGTCCATTCGCTGAGCTAAGCTCCCATTGGTTAGTGGAGGTATTCATGCAAATACCTTTCAGAGACACAGCATGCTACGCTGACCAGCGAATAAGACATAAGGTTCACACCTGAGGGTTAGTTCCATTGGCCACTTCAAAGAATGCCTCAAATCGATAATCTAGCGGGGGTCAAAGCTCACACTTCCGGTCAAGGACAGGAAGTTCCCCTTCAGAATAAAACCCTATTATCCTGCCTACAGAATAAAAGCAACATCACAGGTTTCAATCGGCATCCCTTTAACTATTGTCTAAACAATAAAACATCCATTCATTCCCATGCATCATACAATGAATCATTACATTTGTTATTAACAAACAGAATAATAAAACAGTGATCCTCTTATGCTTCATAAAACATTCCTCAGAATATTCCTCAAATTAATGATCATATCTTTCTTTATGTATTAATTTAAAACATAACCTCTCTTATCTACATGTGCAAGTGTATATAAAATCCACTACAACCTAACAGTATCTATGATATGGTCCCAGCCTCCCTGGTTACTTTGAATCAAAACGGTACTCGAGTAGTTTACCACACTTCTTGAGTGATAATTAATATCTATACTTCACACACTCATGCTTTATATTGAAAGCATACAATCCAGTCCACTAATGTTGCGTCATACCACCGCGTTTCAGCGCTCTTCGGTAAAACCGGGGACCTTAATCCCGCCTCTTGGCCGCCACCTGCTGCCCGAAGAGCGCAACTCCCCCAACAGGAGCCCTTGCATTCAGGCACCCGGAGTCTCCTCAGTGCACCTCCTCGGAACCAAGGCTACCGAGTCCTCAGCTTGGACTACACGGCAGCTTGTCAGCGGCCGACCACCAACAAACATCAGTAATCTGGGTACACGCCAAGAGGACAGGACTGTGCGTCCCAGCTCGAGGAGGAGGAGAGTGAGGAGGAGGAGGAGGAGGAGGAGGTGGGAAGCTCTTGTATAAAGTCAAAGGGCTGCACATGTGTGGCCACACTGACAGAGAAACCAGACTGCGTGAATCTCTTAAGGACGTTCACTGAAACACTTTGACCGACACTTTGGATGCTTATTTTGTGTCCACTTCATTTAGGGTAACAATTATTTGAGATTATCATCTACATTTTTTTAAATCACAGTTTAGCACTCTAAAAACACTCCATTTTGGCTTGCAAAATATGTATTCAAATGTAGATTATAATTTTTGAGCCCAAGCGACTTGAAGGCCGTGATTGCTTTTGGAGTGCTGCATCAAAGGAGTTCTTGGAGCATTGTTCACGGGAGCAGTTTGGTGAAAAATAGTTATCGTTTGAAGACGGCTGTCTGGGATAAGCGGTTGAAAGAGAACATGAAAAACATACAACAACATCTGGTGCCAGTGGGTCCTCTCCTGTCCTTTACACACTCCAGCATGCTGTTGAAATGGGTAATGTTGGTGGTGTGGGGCAGGTCTCTCTTTGGTTCTCCTGGAGCCTCGCATGCTTCTGATGTTGCTGGTGATCTGCAGTCGGTTCCTTGGTTTTGGGAACGAAACCTGGTCATTTTCGCCCGGCAGGTTTACGAGCTGGTCCTCGCCATGTTAAACCGGAAAGGGCCGCACGTTAGCTGCAGATTGAGGCGAGTGAACTATGAAATCACTCTGAGAGCAGACAGGACATTGGAAAGCTGAATGCCCCGTCAAGTCAAGTGCCGACAGTGGGATCAGCGGTGCACGTCAAGCCCGTCGCACTTGGCGTACCTCTCCCAAATGTCCTTCCTTGTGTCAGTTCTCACCGTGGTTTTCCTCCTGTCAGCAGACTCCCCTGGCTCCCATTCCAGCGATCGTCTTGCGCTGGCCAAATATCATAGTTCTTCAGACTTTTGTGTCAAGTTCCTTAGCAGAACTATTTGGTTATACTAAGTAACACATCAATCTGTTACCAGCCTATTATATTCTCAGATCACAGCCTTCACAACAGCAGACTGGTGAACCTGTGGCGATGGCAGATACTGTGGGAACACAGACGCCTCTTCATTCGTCTGATCAGAAGCATGATGTGGTGGCTTCCGCCTAATGAGTGTTGTGGGTTCCAGTTAAACTGAAACGCTGTGTAACTTTGGGGTCTTTGTTTGGGCACCTGACAAAAGATTGTTTTCTCTGAATCGTCTCATATTACCAACTATCTGTGTTTGTTTAATGACGTTGTAACTCGTACACAAATGCCTTATCTACTCCAGATGCTTAATTACTGCCACACTGTGTGGATCAGATGGGCTCAGCTCACTTTTTGCAGTGATGAGTTCTGGGTTGCAGAACGCATCGTCTACCGCATCAGGTCGCTGTCGGATCGGCCGTGCGACGCACTGCTGGCGAAGTGCAAGTAAGCAAAGGCTACCGTCAGCTACCTCGGAAAGGTAGAGGGGCAGGTGCAGCTGGTACGGGCGAAGGGGACTGCGATGGAGCATTATCCCGTGCCCACAAGCCAGAAGGAGCTCACGTTTAACCAGTGAAATCATTCTGCGAGAAAGAAGGAGACTCTCTCTATTGTGTGGCCGTTGCAATATTTGGAGGTTTATGTTACATCTGGTGTTCCACTAGTGGTCTCCCCAGACCATTGTCTTACACTGACGATGTGAAATGCATAAAGTGAGTAGCCTATGCATTAAAAAAAATGATATGGATGAAAACGAGAGACAGACCAAAACCATGAACGCATCCCCCAGGAAAGAGTTCCTGTGCTCCTGTAACACACCGGTTGCTCCATGGAATGTTAATGGGATATGATTTGGGCTGGACATGATCAAATAATAGGGAATAGTGACCTTTAAATGAAATGTGGCAATAGCAAATGCGTGCTGATAACATTTCATTATTTCCCATTTTTCACATACTCGTTTGCCAGGTGCTCTTTTGAATGTATGAATATTCTCTAAATAATCTGTAAAATCTAACAAAGTGCAGGAAAACATTTTTATTCCCCATATCAGGACCTGAACTGATATATTTAGGAGATTGGATGAATAAAAACATGTTTTTCAGCATGTAGCTGCTGTATTAAAAGTTGTTTGTCAGAGAGTTCTAAAACGGAATGCAGTGAGTTCTAAATGATGTCGTTAGAATGAAGTTCTTGAAGCAGAGGTGGAATATGGTCATTTCTTCTTCAGCACTGAAAGAGAGACACACACTTTTGAGACAAGCATCATTTGGAGAAAGATTCAAGCTTGAAGGTTCATTCCCAACCTTGGAAATACTAAACTGAGAAGATTTGACTTTTAGAAAATGTCATCATGGAGCTTAGATGCCTCTGGTGTGTCAGGTAAGACCGACTCAACACGCTCAAAATACATTCGGCATGATGCTGAATGTATCTGCTTTGAAATCAAACTGTGGACACTGTTTGGTTGCTTTTGACTGAGGTCTAAACCCCAGGACCCCAGCACATTTGAAATTATTATTTAAAAATCACTTATTAAACCAGAAACTAAGAAGTCATGAGGAACAAAGTGACTTAGCGGCCGCTAAGACTAGAAAAGCGCTACATAAATGCAGACATTTATATCTGTTTTCTGAAATAAATAGATTAACATGATACACATGATATTAACAGTATTTGACACATTCTTATCCTTCACATGGTCTCAGAATCACAAGCCAACACTGCTCTGCAGAACTTGTTCATCACAAAGTCCCACATGACTGAGCACACTGACATCTGCCCAATGGAGGCCTCAGTGGACAGGGTGAACACCTCTGCAGCAGATTGGGGTGACTGGTTTCCTGGTAAAGGACTACCTCCGTACACCTATTATGAAGATCCATCTGCCTTGTCTTCTGATGGAGAACTATCTGATGGAGAACTTCTGCCCTACACCTATTATGAAGATCCATCTGTCTTGTCTTCTGATGGAGAACTATCTGATGGAGAACTTCTGCCCTACACCTATTATGAAGATCCATCTGTCTTGTCTTCTGATGGAGGACTATCTGATGGAGAACTTCCGCCCTACACCTATTATGAAGATCCATCTGTCTTGTCTTCTGATGGAGGACTATCTGATGGAGAACTTCCGCCCTACACCTATTATGAAGATCCATCTGTCTTGTCTTCTGATGGAGAACTATCTGATGGAGAACTTCCGCCCTACACCTATTATGAAGATCCATCTGTTGTGTCTTCTGATGGAGGACTATCTCCCTACACCTATTATGAAGATCCATCTGTCTACACCTATTATGAAGATCCATCTGTCTTGTCTTCTGATGAAGGACTATCTCCCTACACCTATTATGAAGATCCATCTGTCTACACCTATTATGAAGTTTCATCTGTCGTGTCTTCTGATGGAGGACTATCTCTCTACTCCCATGATGCAGATCCAGCTACCTGGTCTTCTGGTGAAGGACTACCTCCCAACTCCTGTGATAAAGATCCGGTATCCTGGTCTTCTGATGGAGCAAAGCCAACAGACTATACTGCTGCAGCCTCAGCCTCAACTGGTTGCCCTAAGAGAATGACAATAAGGACATTCTTTAGTAAAATCATGGCTACCCTCTGTTGCTGCTGGCGTCACAATGTGGAAGTCTAAATTAATTATATGCACTTACTTGTTTTTAGGTCTTTGAAAATAAAATATATGTTTGATTTGTTACTATTTTCAATAAAATTGATTGACAATCACTATACAATGTGTTGGGCTGCTTCATTACAGTACATTACAACCAATAGCAGGCCCGCAAAGGTCTGCCATTTTAATTAGTGGTTTAGTGTTATTATGTGGTAATAATTCCACAATGTGTGTTGTTAAATCAATGTCACATTTACTCTATTGTCCACTAAAGAAATCACAGAAACACATTTTAGACAATCAACGGAAAACATGTTGTGGCTGATGCTTTGACAAGAGCGACTTGCTCTGGAAATGTTAGTTATTTTCTGTGCAGGTCCTGATCTCTTATCTCCTGCTCCTCTGCCACTCTACAGTTACAGTTACAGACTGGGGTTGTATACTACCCGACCAGTGTTGTTGCATATAGTTGGTAGAACGTAGTTCCCATGCACTTGGTCTCACCGGCAGCTGTGCTCTTGGTTGTCTGTTGAAGGTGCTGAATTTAGGGTCCTCAGCTTCAGGAGCCACACCTGAGGTTGTGTATGCTCCGCCGATAAATGTAATGTATCTACCTACAGACTCCCACAAACCCATACTAGTGTTATTTCTTATTTCCATATATTGTTAATTATCTAACGAGCCTTTTGAGTACGTGTTCATTTTATTTAGCGTTTAAAAAAAAGATTCTCGAAAATCACAAATCACAAATTTGCCTCCAAGGGCTTCACAATCTGTACATATACGACATCCTTGTCCCAGGACCTCACATCGGATCAGGAAAAACTAGATCCCTTTGTCTAAGTAGGGGCAGGACCTCATCACCTAGATAGCACAGCCCCCTCCCCATATCTAAAATAACACTGTGAGGAGTGAGAAAGTCACAACCTAATATGACGCCTTGATTTACATTTCTGATGACTTGTACTTCGTGTTGCAGAGTTTGTGACCCTAGCTTAAAGGTGACATCTACCGTACCCAATGTATCCAAGCTTTGGCCAGTCACAGCTTGTGACATGATGAATATCTTTTTTATGGGTCTTCTTGCCAGAGAAGGTATTGACATTTTGGTCTGCTCACTTATAAATGAGATTGTAGAGCCTGTATCTAGCATGATGTGCATATCAGTGCCCTCAACAATTCCATTTACATAGGAGGTGACATCTTTACTTACAGTGGCGTCCGTTTTCACCATTTCAGTCAGGGGAATTTTCATATCTGTAACACCACTAGGGGTTGTCTGTTGTCGGATGTTGTCTGGTATTTCGGTGAGGCCGACCTCTGGGGCTTCCCGGGAAGTAGCTGATGGTTGCCCCGCATCATCAGCTAGCATCCGTTTCCCTGTTCAAATCTGCCCTGATCTTTGTAATCAGTGTTGGTGGGGCTTCGCTGACCTTTGTCCTCATACTCTTGGAATGACACATGTTTGGGACTTGGGCTTCGGCGACGCGAATCATAGTGATGTCTACTGGGAGAAGTTTGTCTCCATCTTCTTTCTCCGTGGGGGTCACAGGCATGGGCTGAGTAGTGAGTATCTCTGTAAGGCTGTCGGTACCTGTCAGGTTCTCTGTGGGTGAAATCCTGATGGTGGCGGTTTACATGAGGGTAGCGTTCTGGAGAAAAATTATGGGAACGTGAATATCTGGATGGGGAATGCCCATAACCTGAGCTCCATGCCTTTGTGGGTCTCTCTGGGCTCCTCCCATAAGGTGAGGGAGATCGACCAGGACGCACCAGCATGTTCCTTTCCCGGTGGTGCCCACTACTTTGTTCATCCAGCTTCAGTTTCAGAGCGCGCAGATCATTACTTAAATATTTTACAGTAGTAGTTAGATTCTGGACAGCTTTTCTGAGTTCAGGGTCATTTTCACGCACCGAATTTACGGACTGTGTTGGGCCAACAGCTCCGATAATGACATTAGCTGGGGACACTGGCATTACCAATCTGGCTGCTTGGCGAGCCCGCTCAGCTTGGGAAGCAACTTTGCACACTTCGGTGAAAGTTTTCACTCCTCTTTCATGACACTTGACTTGAAGCTCTTGATCCAAACCAGCAATGAAGCGAGACATTTTCATATACTCTGAAGCTTTATGCTCAAACTCGGAAAAAGCTTCTTTGACCAGCCTGCAAACATCTGCAGCATAAACTTCCATTCCTTCATGAGGCAATCTTGGACGGGCATTAGGGAATGCTTGAAACGATGCAATTATATCCTTCTGGCCAAAAGCTGTCTGCAAATGTCTCTTTGTTTCAGCATAAGAGCTCTGAGTTTCCAGAGGCAGATTATCCCAAACAATGAACAGTTCTGGTGGTAGTCTAGTCGGTAGCTCCGCTGCTAACGCGGTACTCAAATCCACGCCACTGTCCTTGTAACGGGCTTCTTGAATCACCTCGTAGCGGCGAACCCACAGTTGAAAAGACTCACGGCTATCGTTGAGAAAGGGCGGCGGTAAGGGAACACCTATTATGAAGATCCATCTGTCTTGTCTTCTGATGGAGGACTATCTGATGGAGAACTTCAGCCCTACACCTATTATGAAGATCCATCCGTCTTGTCTTCTGATGGAGGACTATCTGATGGAGAACTTCAGCCCTACACCTATTATGAAGATCCATCTGTCTTGTCTTCTGATGGAGGACTATCTGATGGAGAACTTCAGCCCTACACCTATTATGAAGATCCATCTGTCTTGTCTTCTGATGGAGGACTATCTGATGGAGAACTTCCGCCCTACACCTATTATGAAGATCCATCTGTCTTGTCTTCTGATGGAGGACTATCTGATGGAGAACTTCAGCCCTACACCTATTATGAAGATCCATCTGTCTACACCTATTATGAAGATCCATCTGTCTTGTCTTCTGATGAAGGACTATCTCCCTACACCTATTATGAAGATCCATCTGTCTACACCTATTATGAAGTTTCATCTGTCGTGTCTTCTGATGGAGGACTATCTCTCTACTCCCATGATGCAGATCCAGCTAACTGGTCTTCTGGTGAAGGACTACCTCCCAACTCCTGTGATAAAGATCCGGTATCCTGGTCTTCTGATGGAGCAAAACCAACAGACTATACTGCTGCAGCCTCAGCCTCAACTGGTTGCCCTAAGAGAATGACAATAAGGACATTCTTTAGTAAAATCATGGCTACCCTCTGTTGCTGCTGGCGTCACAATGTGGAAGTCTAAATTAATTATATGCACTTACTTGTTTTTAGGTCTTTGAAAATAAAATATATGTTTGATTTGTTACTATTTTCAATAAAATTGATTGACAATCACTATACAATGTGTTGGGCTGCTTCATTACAGTACATTACAACCAATAGCAGGCCCGCAAAGGTCTGCCATTTTAATTAGTGGTTTAGTGTTATTATGTGGTAATAATTCCACAATGTGTGTTGTTAAATCAATGTCACATTTACTCTATTGTCCACTAAAGAAATCACAGAAACACATTTTAGACAATCAACGGAAAACATGTTGTGGCTGATGCTTTGACAAGAGCGACTTGCTCTGGAAATGTTAGTTATTTTCTGTGCAGGTCCTGATCTCTTATCTCCTGCTCCTCTGCCACTCTACAGTTACAGTTACAGACTGGGGTTGTATACTACCCGACCAGTGTTGTTGCATATAGTTGGTAGAACGTAGTTCCCATGCACTTGGTCTCACCGGCAGCTGTGCTCTTGGTTGTCTGTTGAAGGTGCTGAATTTAGGGTCCTCAGCTTCAGGAGCCACACCTGAGGTTGTGTATGCTCCGCCGATAAATGTAATGTATCTACCTACAGACTCCCACAAACCCATACTAGTGTTATTTCTTATTTCCATATATTGTTAATTATCTAACGAGCCTTTTGAGTACGTGTTCATTTTATTTAGCGTTTAAAAAAAAGATTCTCGAAAATCACAAATCACAAATTTGCCTCCAAGGGCTTCACAATCTGTACATATACGACATCCTTGTCCCAGGACCTCACATCGGATCAGGAAAAACTTCCAAGAAAAAAAGTTTATCTGGACCACGATCCAGATAAACAGAAGCAAGCAGGTAGAGAGGGGCATCAGCAGGGCCATGGCAGGAGGCAGGGGGCAGGAGACAGGGCCCAGGAGACAGGGCCCAGGAGATCTTTAAGATGTGTTGACATAAAAGCTTTTGTTACTTTAAATACCATACTATACAATGTTTTTCATAACCTAATTTATAGCGACTATACTTTAGCTTTCTGATGATTTGTTTTGACATAAGAGTATTTGACTTTGTTAACTGAATATACTTAGATTTGTATTTCTATTTGTTTATTACCTTACATTACCACATATATATATATATATATATATATATATATATATATATATACACACACAGACTGAGCGAGTGTTAAAAAGACCCCTTGGACGCCTCTCCTAAACTTTTCTTCCCTGATTCAAGCCGCTACTGCGCCACAGTCACACTTTCTGTTGTCAGTGTTATTAGTGTAAGCGTCGTGGGTGTATGAGCAGGAATAAATCAGTCCAAGACGTTCTGGGTTTTACTCATAACTTCAGTCCAACTCCACAATCCAACTGAACCGCCAAGTGCCCTTCTTCTCCCCTTTCTTTCCTCACACCCCCCAGACGCCCTGAACAGCGTCGACTAGTGGTCATAACTAATACATGTAATTATATTTACATCATACAGTTTCACTCTTACACATCTCCCCCCCTTACAAAAGAAGCGTCCTCGCTTCAATAGCTGAATGTATACTTTTGGCACACATACCAACCTATACTAAATACCAATATAAACAGGTGATGGCAATAAACAGTAGTGACAGTGAGGGCTATAACAAGTAGTAGAACAGCATACTTTCCCCATTCATATTAACATGCTCGTCAATCCACCAGCAAGAACAAGGAACTGTTCAGACAACAGTTCCATAACGTACTGGGGGACGCACACAGCGGCCTGACTTGGTCCTTACTCCATCGAAAACCAGTACTACAGGAGACAGTCCACTGGTAGATCCGGTGGCAGTACTCTGTCCCACAGGTGTTATGGTAGTGGCAGCCCCTTGAGTTGGAGGACAACCATTAGTCCGAGCCCTATCTGGAGGCACAGAGGATCTTGGTGTGGCTGGGCTCCTGTAAACATACGGTCTGGAGCCTGAGAGTGCAGTAGGCAGTGAGGGACCTGGGCTGTTTGTTGCTGCAGCTCCTCCTCCAGGTAAAGGTGGATCTTTTCCAGTTGACCAGGCAGAGCGATAAGGTTTCAGGCGATTGTAGTGAATGACCTTAGGCTTCGCTCTCGGATCCCGCTGGTCCAACAGTTCATAGTCCACTCCGATGCCATCCCCGTCTGAGCCTAGCCGTTGCAGTATTTTGAACCGGCCCGACCACTTTGGTGACAGCTTTTGTCTAGCAAGGGCTGGAAGGTCAACCCACACCAAGTCACCTGGCTCATAGGCTGTGTGTTTCATCCGACGATCGTAGTAGTGCTTTTGTTGAGCACCTGCTGCCTCAATGTTTTGTGCAACAGAGTGAAACGCAGCACACAGTCTCCTCAATACAGAATTGGCATATTCACTCGGTGTACCTCGAGTGGCATTTGAAACTGCTGGGGAGTCTCCAAGCAGGACATCAGCAGGCAGACGGGCTTCTCTACCATGTGCCAGGGAGAACGGTGTGTGTTTGGTGGACGAGTGAACACTTGTGTTATATGCAAATTCAACCTGTCTCAGGTGGTCGTCCCATTCACCTCCTCTGGTGTATAGGTATTTTGCCAACTGGTCCTTGATGGTCCGGTTTGCCCATTCCACCATGCCATCTGACATAGCATGATAGGGGGATGTCCGTGTTTAGTGTATTCCCAAGCGGGAACACAGGTCTTTGACAAGATCTGAGTCAAACTGACGGCCTTGGTCAGTATGCAAACTTTGAGGGACACCGTGGTGGCTAATGCAGTCTTCAAATAAACATTTAGCCACAGTGGTTGCTCGTTGATCAGAAAGTGCATACAAGTTGAGGTACTTAGTAAAATAGTCCATTACAACAAGTACATAGCGATGACCACAGCGAGTAAGTGGCAACTCTGTCAAGTCTACTGCAATCTTCTCAAAAGGCCTGGATGTGATTATGTTTTGCATAGGGGCCCGTTGGTGTGGTGTTTGTGGTCGCCGTGCTTCACAAGCTGTACATTCAAGACACCATTGAGTTATGTCACGTGTTATGTGAGGCCAATAGCATCTGGCGTGTGCCCCTTGCAATGTCTTCTGCGCACTGAAGTGTCCAGAGAGTGAATGCCCATGTAATGTTTGAAATACCTTTTTCTGCACACTACTGGGGACTACAGTCTGTAAAACCGGGTCACCTGGTGGGGGTCTGACCCTGCGACATAACAGACCATCAACAAAATGGAGTTTCTTTAATGCTTGAAAATGGCGGCCTGCTGTCAGTCAACACCCAGTTCATGATTATTTGCAACACAGGATCTGCTTCTTGAGCCTAGATGAGGTACTGGCTGTTCACATTCAGGAGTGAACTGTCTGTAGATTCCGCTGCAATATCTTGTAAAGCAGACTTTACATGTGATATTATATCTGCAACAGCCGTGGTAGTGAGGGCAGACTCTGAGCGGGATGCCAGCTCAGTGGTTGAAATGTGCAACCCTGCTGAGTGGGTTTGAGTGTGAATGGAAACACAGCTCACCTGATCGGCTGTAACCAAAGGGGTTTCTGCGGCTGTCATAGGACGACGGGACATAGAATCAGCATTGGCGTGTTTAGTTCCTTGTTGGTATTCAACTGTCCAGTCATAGGGGTCAATCTCCAGAGCCCACCTAGCCCTGCGTCCCATAGGATCACAATCCAGAGGCATCTTCCTCAAGGAAAGAAGAGGTTTGTGGTCTGTGATGATGCGAAAAGGCTGGCCTGTCAGATACTGGCGAAAGTGCCGGATTGACCATATGATAGCCCACAGTTCCCTGTCATATGTAGACCAATGTTTCTCTGTTTTTGTTAAAACACGACTGCCATAAGCAATGACATTTTCCATGTTTTCCACATTCACCTGAGATAGAACGCATCCAATGGCTGTGCTGGATGCATCTGTGAAAAGCAGAAACTCATGTGAGAAATCTGGATAGGAGAGGATTGGTGTGTCACACAGAGTATGGCGGAGGCTTTCAAATGCGCTCTGTTCAACCTCAGTCCATAGAAATACTTTTCCTTTTTGAGTGAGAGCATGGAGGGGCTCTGACATTTTTGCAAACTCATAAATGAAACGCCGATAATAAGAGCACAGCCCAAGGAATGCTCTGACTTCAGTAGGGTTCTTGGGGGCAGGCCAGTCTCTCACTTTTTCAATGTTTTTTGGGTCAGGTTTTAGTCCCGCAGGTGAGACAACATGTCCCAAAAATGTCACTTCCTGTACTGCAAAGCTACATTTTGAGGGTTTGAGTTTGAGATTAGCGGCTCTGAGGCGATCAAACACCTCTCTCAAATGCTGAAGATGGACAGCAAAACTGGGGCTATACACAATAATGTCATCAAGGTATACTAGACATGTTTTCCATGAGAGACCTTGTAACACCAGCTGCATTAGATGTTGGAAAGTGGGGGGTGCATTTACCAAGCCCATGGGCATCATACAGAACTGGTAATGTCCCCGCCCTGTGGTGAAAGCTGCCTTTGCTTTGTCCTGTTCCTCGAGCTGCACTTGCCAATACCCCGATGAGAGATCCATCGTGCTGAACACCGAAGAGCCTCTGAGTGCATCCAAGGTGTCGTCTGTTCTGGGCAAAGGATGTGCATCTTTTACTGTGATTGCATTCAAGCCTCTGTAGTCTACACAGAAACGCCATGTGCCATCCTTTTTCCTGACCATCACCACAGGTGCTGCCCAGGGGCTGTGACTCATTTCCACAATTCCCTTTTCCAACATCTCCTCGACATGTGATTGAATCAATGTTTGCATTTTTGGAGAAGTGCGATATGCACGCTTCCTAACCGGGGGTGCATCTTGTGTGTGGATGTTATGTTTGACCATGTCTGTATTACCAAAGTCTGTGCTGGTTTTACTGAAGACATCATGGTAAGACGAGAGCAAGTTGTGTAGATCAGAACTCTCTGCCTGTGTCAGATTTCCACACTTGACATCAATAGGCAGCTTGGTTGGCTGGGTGACATTAGTTGGCAGACTGGATAGCGGTACTGGGTAGGTGGAAACATTACATACAGGAGCTGAATCCTCACTTATGTCAGTGTCTGACACTGGAATAAACTGTCCTAACTGCAGACCTGAATGCAGCACCATAGGGGTGTGTGTGGGGTTGATGATGCGTGCAACAGTACAGCCATTTTCAGCAGTAGACAGCGTTCGGGCAACTGCCATACCATCCATCTCCGGTTGCCGGGGTTCAAGGCAGCCGCTGTAACTGCGTAGGAGGCCTGCATTGATTACAGGGGGAATCAGGGCAACTTTACAAATCATTTCACAGCGTGGGGGAACAGTCATGTTCTCCATTATTTGTGCTGTACAACTAGCAGGTGCTAGATCCCTTTGTCTAAGTAGGGGCAGGACCTCATCACCTAGATAGCACAGCCCCCTCCCCATATCTAAAATAACACTGTGAGGAGTGAGAAAGTCACAACCTAATATGACGCCTTGATTTACATTTCTGATGACTTGTACTTCGTGTTGCAGAGTTTGTGACCCTAGCTTAAAGGTGACATCTACCGTACCCAATGTATCCAAGCTTTGGCCAGTCACAGCTTGTGACATGATGAATATCTTTTTTATGGGTCTTCTTGCCAGAGAAGGTATTGACATTTTGGTCTGCTCACTTATAAATGAGATTGTAGAGCCTGTATCTAGCATGATGTGCATATCAGTGCCCTCAACAATTCCATTTACATAGGAGGTGACATCTTTACTTACAGTGGCGTCCGTTTTCACCATTTCAGTCAGGGGAATTTTCATATCTGTAACACCACTAGGGGTTGTCTGTTGTCGGATGTTGTCTGGTATTTCGGTGAGGCCGACCTCTGGGGCTTCCCGGGAAGTAGCTGATGGTTGCCCCGCATCATCAGCTAGCATCCGTTTCCCTGTTCAAATCTGCCCTGATCTTTGTAATCAGTGTTGGTGGGGCTTCGCTGACCTTTGTCCTCATACTCTTGGAATGACACATGTTTGGGACTTGGGCTTCGGCGACGCGAATCATAGTGATGTCTACTGGGAGAAGTTTGTCTCCATCTTCTTTCTCCGTGGGGGTCACAGGCATGGGCTGAGTAGTGAGTATCTCTGTAAGGCTGTCGGTACCTGTCAGGTTCTCTGTGGGTGAAATCCTGATGGTGGCGGTTTACATGAGGGTAGCGTTCTGGAGAAAAATTATGGGAACGTGAATATCTGGATGGGGAATGCCCATAACCTGAGCTCCATGCCTTTGTGGGTCTCTCTGGGCTCCTCCCATAAGGTGAGGGAGATCGACCAGGACGCACCAGCATGTTCCTTTCCCGGTGGTGCCCACTACTTTGTTCATCCAGCTTCAGTTTCAGAGCGCGCAGATCATTACTTAAATATTTTACAGTAGTAGTTAGATTCTGGACAGCTTTTCTGAGTTCAGGGTCATTTTCACGCACCGAATTTACGGACTGTGTTGGGCCAACAGCTCCGATAATGACATTAGCTGGGGACACTGGCATTACCAATCTGGCTGCTTGGCGAGCCCGCTCAGCTTGGGAAGCAACTTTGCACACTTCGGTGAAAGTTTTCACTCCTCTTTCATGACACTTGACTTGAAGCTCTTGATCCAAACCAGCAATGAAGCGAGACATTTTCATATACTCTGAAGCTTTATGCTCAAACTCGGAAAAAGCTTCTTTGACCAGCCTGCAAACATCTGCAGCATAAACTTCCATTCCTTCATGAGGCAATCTTGGACGGGCATTAGGGAATGCTTGAAACGATGCAATTATATCCTTCTGGCCAAAAGCTGTCTGCAAATGTCTCTTTGTTTCAGCATAAGAGCTCTGAGTTTCCAGAGGCAGATTATCCCAAACAATGAACAGTTCTGGTGGTAGTCTAGTCGGTAGCTCCGCTGCTAACGCGGTACTCAAATCCACGCCACTGTCCTTGTAACGGGCTTCTTGAATCACCTCGTAGCGGCGAACCCACAGTTGAAAAGACTCACGGCTATCGTTGAGAAAGGGCGGCGGTAAGGGAATGCCCCGTGGCGCTCCCGATGCTCTGCTGGAAGGCGGCACAGCTGGCGTTGGAGCTCCACTTGAGCTTGTGCTAGCTCGTGGCTCACCAGCGGAGAGTGATTCATCATCAGACATGACAAGCTTTCTTCCTCTTAGCCTTCGTACGGATCTAGACGACCGATACACGGTTTCTAAACTCACTTGAAGCTAATACGCGGGAGAAAAAAAAAATGTCGTGGGGTAAAAGACTAGTTAGCTGGCTTACTGTATCTCAAGCTACGTTAAGCTAGCGGATAGCGCGGCTATCGTTAGCCGTTAGCTTCAGCCACTCAAAGTTGAACAGAATCCCAAGGGACGATATTCCACCATACACACATCCCACCGCTGCCACCAGTGTAAGCGTCGTGGGTGTATGAGCAGGAATAAATCAGTCCAAGACGTTCTGGGTTTTACTCATAACTTTAGTCCAACTCCACAATCCAACTGAACCGCCAAGTTCCCTTCTTCTCCCCTTTCTTTCCTCACACCCCCCAGACGCCCTGAACAGCGTCGACTAGTGGTCATAACTAATACATGTAATTATATTTACATCATACAGTTTCACTCTTACATTAGCACCAAAACTAGTGGATGAAACTACTTTGTTAGGTTTAGGCACACATCACACTCTAAAGTTATCTTGGGGGCATGTCATTTATTCGTCTTTGTTTTGGCACCGCCAACGAACAGAACAAACATGGAAGTCGGTAATCCCTCACGTGAGCAAAAGGTGGTGATCTTTAAAACCCGTAACCACACCAGGCCCACGAGCGGCTTACGACGCAAGCCAGAACCTGCAAAACAATGACAATAATTATACAACACAATAATATAAACGTACTATTGTTGGGGTTATACACATGTGCCATACTGACCAGTTCTGAGGTGTATTCCCAAGCGGCCAATCGTCCTCAGCACCTGGAGGAGCATTTGAGAATGACAAAGAGGAGAGATTGAAGAGAAATAACATACTATATACCACGAATCAATGTCTTTTTTTCATCATACTGACTTTTTTGATATACTCTAGTATGATTTTTTAAAACTACATCTATTTCGACACTGCCATGACTAATATACTTTATCTTTACAGCATTTTTCTGACAATTCTTTTACTTTTCCAACATTCTATATTTCTTACTGACTTTTTCAATGTATAATTGTTGTTATTATATAATATGCTATAGCATTTCTTATGATATACTATACTAATACTTTCATATTACATTTCACAAGGTTGTCTCCTACATGAGGCACTCGAGAAATAAATAATCCAATTAATGTTACTCTCCCACGACAGAGAAAGAGCTCTCAAATTATCCGTAGCCAACGCAACCTGGCCATCGATGAGGGAAACGACTCTCATCTCATTCACAGAGACGTCCTCCTCGTTCCAGCCCATTCAGAAGGTGACTCATCCATTTACAGTAAAGCACAGACCCCATCCTTTGGCCCCCTCCTCTTGCAGGGGGGAGCTATAGCAAAGCCAACAGAGACCTCTAGAGGCCATTGTCAGCTACTGCTGAGGAAATAAGGCACAACTCAGGAGAAATCTTTGTAACAACATCACAGCAGCTCCATGATTCAACTTCCTGCCCCTGACCACTGGAAGGTCTGTTACACCAGACTCTGATTAGGGGCCTCAGAGCTGCAGCATGTCAGCATACTTTACCTATGACCTTTCCTCTTGAAAGCATGCATGCACACACACACACGGTCAATTCTACAGCACCGCATAACAGCAAAGTGTCTCTGGATAAGTGATTTAGTAGCCCCTCGGTTTCCACAGAAACCATTAGATTAACACACTTTGGGACCTGGTTTGTTCTTTGTCCGTAATCATTCATAAATTAATAAAACAAAAAAGTATCTGTGGAGCACAAGGTACAACACAAACAGGGCCTTTTATTCATTGAAGATGTTTGATGTAACACAAGCAGGAAAAGTGATTACCTCCTGGACTATAAATATTGATTTTTATACATACACATCTGTATTTCAAGCAGGGGCTGGTGCCTCTTAATTACCTGTTGAAATATTGATTCTCCAGAAAAACTCTAGCTCAAAGGGAAGACTTTGCATTATCTATACTGGAGAGTTGGAGTTTAAAAGCTCAACTCAACTCTGTGTGCAGCAGTGCATGTGCACGTAGTTGAGTTCAAACATCAATTTGTGAGAGGATCACATTAGAGATGGGCTGAAATATCTTATGAGAAGTGCCTTTATTATTGTAATTAGGAACATTTACAAAAGGTTGTATTTTAGTACACTTTTTATTAAAAGCCCCCTTGCGCTGAGATTGCGCACTATTTTAATGAAGTATCGATACTAAAAATATGCAAAGTCTTATCGTTTTTAACGTACAGGTACCAGGATACCTTTTTAGTATCGATACACCGTGCAACATTACCACCTTGTGTTGGCTTTTGACCCAACAAAATCACAGAAGTTAAAAACTCCTACTAGTGGAAAGTATATACATTTGCTCAAGTACCGTATTTAAATAATATTAAATTAAATAAATAGAAAAAGTATTTTGATATGTTTTTTTTAATAGAACATAATGCACTAAGAATGCCAACTGTAACTATTGGGCACCATCTTTGTTTAGATATTTCTCTATTCTATAGTGTATTTTATTATTATAGCTTTTAATTGTAATTCTTTATTTCCTACCTCTTCTCTAAATGTGTATTCAGTTGTAATTTGTATTCCTGGACACATTGAATACTGTAACCCTTACAATAAATGACTGCTTCCTTAATTTGCACTTTTTTTCCTGATGTTATCAATGTTTTTGTATCATCGTATCTATGATATGGTCCCAGCCTCCCTGGTTACTTTGAATCAAAACGGTACTCGAGTAGTTTGCCACACTTCTTGAGTGATAATTAATATCTATACTTCACACACTCATGCTTTATATTGAAAGCATACAATCCAGTCCACTAATGTTGCGTCATACCACCGCGTTCACATGTGTGGCCACACTGACAGAGAAACCAGACTGCGTGAATCTCTTGAGGACGCTCACTGAAACACTTTGACCGACACTTTGGATGCTTATTTTGTGTCCACTTCTGGAGGATTATTCATTTTATTGAGCAATCTTTTTAAAAAAATATATATTTATATATATATATATAAGAGCCTGGAGTCATGGATATATACATTTTGATTTCCGCGTTGTCAGTGATGCACTCCTGGTTCATGTGCACAGGTAACCTTTGCGTGTTTTGCGTAATTTCTACCTATTTAACTTGTGCATTAACTCCAATGCATTCATAGCCGCATCATGTCACTATTACTTCAATTGTTTGTACAGTTCAAATGCACATCTCAATACCGCTGCACGTCTGCGGACATAACGTTCGGTTCTTCGCTGGTTTGCGGTGTTTTGATAACGATGCTTTAATTACAGCGCTATCAGCGCCAGCTGGAGAGACACCCACCGCCTCCACCGACAGCCAGCTGCGGCGCCATCTCTCCTGTCGTCCCAGTGGGAAATGAGACAACAATTATTATTAATTATTTACTTATTAGACGTATTTTGGATACAAGTTTAATTAGTAAATATTAAACTAGATATGTTGAGGAGTTGGACGCAATGTGTTAACTGGGAAAAAAGCTCCCTATTTGTTTATTTGACCATCATTTCATACATTTCACTTCATAAATAACGTTTTTAACCGGAGTTCTGTCCCCCTTTGCATTGCAGGCGCGTGGTCGCGTACGGACTGGGCAACGCAAAGTGAACATTGGCTTGGTTCTTTACGGAGCTGCATGCCCGCTTCCCCGTTTCAGGTCAGCAGCTGTCCAGAAGTGGCCTCGGGCAGCAGAGCAGAGCTCACACAGACTGTCGAGAGGCACGAAAGAGAGAACTCCCCACGGCAGCATCGATCGCCGGCCCCTGAGAGACGAGCAGACAGCGCTAAGGAGTCACTGGTCGAGGGAGCTAGTGACCCTGTGTAACCTCTATGAAATGTCTCCCGGTCAAATGAATCTCATGGAGCTGGGCCGACTTGTGGTAACCGCAGTTTATTCAGCATCTCCTGCATTCTATGTGTGAATCCTCCGTTGCTCTGCATTCATCACAAAGGACCACACAGTTCCGTCATGTCGTGTGGACAACAGCGCATGCTCAGTCTATGTGTGAATCCTCCGTTGCTCTGAGGATTACCCATATTTAACACACTAACAATGAAACATGTGATCGTATAGTGGGTACATGTGAATACAATAACTGAAATAGAACAGAAACTGTCTCTCTCTTAAATGTATGAGGAGAAATACAAGATAAATATATACAGTATAATCCAAAATATACAGTTACATACAGAGTCCTCACACTTGACTGTTTAACGTATTATTCATTTTCTAATAACAATTGTATAACCAAATAAACATGTAGATACATAAAATATTCCATCTGCATGTTTAAAACATTAATACACTCAACAGAACAACATACTTTAACATACCTGCATTCATCACAAAGGACCACACAGTTCCGTCATGTCGTGTGGACAACAGCGCATGCTCAGTCTAGAAAGACGGCATCACGTTAGTGTTAGCTAGCTATACTGGAGACATTCTTTAGTGACAATAAAACACATACAAAACAAATAGTTAACTTAATGAAAACATGGTGAATATAATACAAGACAATTACTATACAAACAAATAAAGCCAGCTCAACTTTTATGTACCATCCCAATTAGCTAACACTATATAGTCCACAGACATTCATAGGCAAGTTACCTATGTGTGAATCCTCCGTTGCTCTGAGGATTACCCAGGGTCCTTTGCGTCTGTTATTCAGCGCAAGTACATATTCACAACAACAGGTGACATAGTTTCCCCATTTAGCGGGATTTAACTTGAACCTTTTCAACTATGTTACACCTGCACCTCCTCGACCACCGCCAGTGACCAGCTGGCATCGGGTAAATGATGACTATAATGAGGTATCCAGTGATGATGAAGACAGACTGGTCATTGCCACCTGAACACCCCGCGTGGAAAGCTCTTCTTGTTCCCTTTTTGTAATTCTTGTCACTTTGTAAGACTGAAAACACTTTTCAGGGGGTTTGTTTCGTTGCAAATCTAATTTCAAAGCACAGATGCTGACGTTCATATAGTATGTGCAATCATACAATTATAATAATGACCAATCATTTCTTTTTTGTACATGTTGTATAGACAATTGTGCATTTTTATGGAGTTTCTTGTTTAGGAACCTGTACATAATTCCTTATAAATTCAGTAGTTGCTTGTGTTTATTTCAAAAAATAGAAGTCAAGAGAGGCATAAAATGGAGGATATGAATATGAATTTTGGAGGATTTGTTATTCGAAAATTAAATTTATTGAAATTATAAATGTTGTACTGGTATATGTACATTTCTTTGGATTATTGGGCAATGTTTCTGTGTACAGAGGTTGTGTTCAACTATTTATTATAATCCATCTAGTGCCCATTATGATTCATAAGTCCATAGGTATGTGCATTATGGTAGCTTTACATTGCTGTATCAATATTCTTAACTGTATCAGTAAAAATTTGTTTACAAACATTAAAGTGGTGTCACTGTATTTTTGTCAGTTAAACAGTAATATATATCATCACTACATATTTTAAGACTATGGTCGATCCTGTTTTGTATGTGTATAAAATATGTGTTTATCTATTCTGCCGTTTATTATGTGTCACATTTAATATTGTGGGGGCAACATATTCCCTATAAAAACATTTTTGATATTTGATTAATCATTTTAGAAGAAAGAAAAAAATGTACATTTGTATTAATCCCATAGTGGGGAAATTCTTCTCTGCATTTGACCCATCCTTAGTTATTAAAGAGCAGCGAAGCGCCCGGGGAGCAACTGGTGGTTCAGGGTCTTGCTCAAGGACACTTACCAATTTGTTTTTAATCAAAAAAGGCAAACCTTCACCGGTTCGGCTTCAAATGTTCTCTTTCTGGTTTTCTTCTTCGTATATAATGATAAACAGATTATATTTTGTGTTGGTTTGACCTATCAGTAGATTGTGATGGGAAATGTGCTGACATTATACAGACCAAACAATCAATACTCAAGAGCACAAAAGGTAGATTAAATCCTATTTAAAAAAATAGTTGGTTGCTGATTCTAAGTATTCTAAGTTGTAATTAAATAAATGCATAGAATGTATGAATGTGATTAATGGCTGTGCCCAATCAACCACAACAACACGTGTCCAAGGTATTGCACCAAGCTGGCATCATTTAGGGTAACAATTATTTGAGATTATCATCTACATTTTTTTAAATCACAGTTTAGCACTCTAAAAACACTCCATTTTGGCTTGCAAAATATGTATTCAAATGTAGATTATAATTTTTGAGCCCAAGCGACTTGAAGGCCGTGATTGCTTTTGGAGAGCTGCATCAAAGGAGTTCTTGGAGCATTGTTCACGGGAGCAGTTTGGTGAAAAATAGTTATCGT
The DNA here is from genome assembly GCF_009769545.1 of Cyclopterus lumpus. NCBI lineage: Eukaryota > Metazoa > Chordata > Actinopteri > Perciformes > Cyclopteridae > Cyclopterus > Cyclopterus lumpus. The sequence continues at coordinate 14,647,097 of NC_046980.1, read as the reverse complement.
TTAAAGACGGCTGTCTGGGATAAGCGGTTGAAAGAGAACATGACAAACATACAACAACATCTGGTGCCAGTGGGTCCTCTCCTGTCCTTTACACACTCCAGCATGCTGTTGAAATGGGTAATGTTGGTGGTGTGGGGCAGGTCTCTCTTTGGTTCTCCTGGAGCCTCGCATGCTTCTGATGTTGCTGGTGATCTGCAGTCGGTTCCTTGGTTTTGGGAACGAAACCTGGTCATTTTCGCCCGGCAGGTTTACGAGCTGGTCCTCGCCATGTTAAACCGGAAAGGGCCGCACGTTAGCTGCAGATTGAGGCGAGTGAACTATGAAATCACTCTGAGAGCAGACAGGACATTGGAAAGCTGAATGCCCCGTCAAGTCAAGTGCCGACAGTGGGATCAGCGGTGCACGTCAAGCCCGTCGCACTTGGCGTACCTCTCCCAAATGTCCTTCCTTGTGTCAGTTCTCACCGTGGTTTTCCTCCTGTCAGCAGACTCCCCTGGCTCCCATTCCAGCGATCGTCTTGCGCTGGCCAAATATCATAGTTCTTCAGACTTTTGTGTCAAGTTCCTGAGCAGAACTATTTGGTTATACTAAGTAACACATCAATCTGTTACCAGCCTATTATATTCTCAGATCACAGCCTTCACAACAGCAGACTGGTGAACCTGTGGCGATGGCAGATACTGTGGGAACACAGACGCCTCTTCATTCGTCTGATCAGAAGCATGATGTGGTGGCTTCCGCCTAATGAGTGTTGTGGGTTCCAGTTAAACTGAAACGCTGTGTAACTTTGGGGTCTTTGTTTGGGCACCTGACAAAAGATTGTTTTCTCTGAATCGTCTCATATTACCAACTATCTGTGTTTGTTTAATGACGTTGTAACTCGTACACAAATGCCTTATCTACTCCAGATGCTTAATTACTGCCACACTGTGTGGATCAGATGGGCTCAGCTCACTTTTTGCAGTGATGAGTTCTGGGTTGCAGAACGCATCGTCTACCGCATCAGGTCGCTGTCGGATCGGCCGTGCGACGCACTGCTGGCGAAGTGCAAGTAAGCAAAGGCTACCGTCAGCTACCTGGGAAAGGTAGAGGGGCAGGTGCAGCTGGTACGGGCGAAGGGGACTGCGATGGAGCATTATCCCGTGCCCACAAGCCAGAAGGAGCTCACGTTTAACCAGTGAAATCATTCTGCCAGAAAGAAGGAGACTCTCTCCATTGTGTGGCCGTTGCAATATTTGGAGGTTTATGTTACATCTGGTGTTCCACTGGTGGTCTCCCCAGACCATTGTCTTACACTGACGATGTGAAATGCATAAAGTGAGTAGCCTATGCATTAAAAAAAATGATATGGATGAAAACGAGAGACAGACCAAAACCATGAACGCATCCCCCAGGAAAGAGTTCCTGTGCTCCTGTAACACACCGGTTGCTCCATGGAATGTTAATGGGATATGATTTGGGCTGGACATGATCAAATAATAGGGAATAGTGACCTTTAAATGAAATGTGGCAATAGCAAATGCGTGCTGATAACATTTCATTATTTCCCATTTTTCACATACTCGTTTGCCAGGTGCTCTTTTGAATGTATGAATATTCTCTAAATAATCTGTAAAATCTAACAAAGTGCAGGAAAACATTTTTATTCCCCATATCAGGACCTGAACTGATATATTTAGGAGATTGGATGAATAAAAACATGTTTTTCAGCATGTAGCTGCTGTATTAAAAGTTGTTTGTCAGAGAGTTCTAAAACGGAATGCAGTGAGTTCTAAATGATGTCGTTAGAATGAAGTTCTTGAAGCAGAGGTGGAATATGGTCATTTCTTCTTCAGCACTGAAAGAGAGACACACACTTTTGAGACAAGCATCATTTGGAGAAAGATTCAAGCTTGAAGGTTCATTCCCAACCTTGGAAATACTAAACTGAGAAGATTTGACTTTTAGAAAATGTCATCGTGGAGCTTAGATGCCTCTGGTGTGTCAGGTAAGACCGACTCAACACGCTCAAAATACATTCGGCATGATGCTGAATGTATCTGCTTTGAAATCAAACTGTGGACACTGTTTGGTTGCTTTTGACTGAGGTCTAAACCCCAGGACCCCAGCACATTTGAAATTATTATTTAAAAATCACTTATTAAACCAGAAACTAAGAAGTCATGAGGAACAAAGTGACTTAGCGGCCGCTAAGACTAGAAAAGCGCTACATAAATGCAGACATTTATATCTGTTTTCTGAAATAAATAGATTAACATGATACACATGATATTAACAGTATTTGACACATTCTTATCCTTCACATGGTCTCAGAATCACAAGCCAACACTGCTCTGCAGAACTTGTTCATCACAAAGTCCCACATGACTGAGCACACTGACATCTGCCCAATGGAGGCCTCAGTGGACAGGGTAAACACCTCTGTAGCAGATTGGGGTGACTGGTTTCCTGGTAAAGGACTACCTCCGTACACCTATTATGAAGATCCATCTGCCTTGTCTTCTGATGGAGAACTATCTGATGGAGAACTTCTGCCCTACACCTATTATGAAGATCCATCTGTCTTGTCTTCTGATGGAGAACTATCTGATGGAGAACTTCTGCCCTACACCTATTATGAAGATCCATCTGTCTTGTCTTCTGATGGAGGACTATCTGATGGAGAACTTCCGCCCTACACCTATTATGAAGATCCATCTGTCTTGTCTTCTGATGGAGGACTATCTGATGGAGAACTTCCGCCCTACACCTATTATGAAGATCCATCTGTCTTGTCTTCTGATGGAGAACTATCTGATGGAGAACTTCCGCCCTACACCTATTATGAAGATCCATCTGTCGTGTCTTCTGATGGAGGACTATCTCCCTACACCTATTATGAAGATCCATCTGTCTACACCTATTATGAAGATCCATCTGTCTTGTCTTCTGATGAAGGACTATCTCCCTACACCTATTATGAAGATCCATCTGTCTACACCTATTATGAAGTTTCATCTGTCGTGTCTTCTGATGGAGGACTATCTCTCTACTCCAATGATGCAGATCCAGCTACCTGGTCTTCTGGTGAAGGACTATCTCCCAACTCCTGTGATAAAGATCCGGTATCCTGGTCTTCTGATGGAGCAAAACCAACAGACTATACTGCTGCAGCCTCAGCCTCAACTGGTTGCCCTAAGAGAATGACAATAAGGACATTCTTTAGTAAAATCATGGCTACCCTCTGTTGCTGCTGGCGTCACAATGTGGAAGTCTAAATTAATTATATGCACTTACTTGTTTTTAGGTCTTTGAAAATAAAATATATGTTTGATTTGTTACTATTTTCAATAAAATTGATTGACAATCACTATACAATGTGTTGGGCTGCTTCATTACAGTACATTACAACCAATAGCAGGCCCGCAAAGGTCTGCCATTTTAATTAGTGGTTTAGTGTTATTATGTGGTAATAATTCCACAATGTGTGTTGTTAAATCAATGTCACATTTACTCTATTGTCCACTAAAGAAATCACAGAAACACATTGTAGACAATCAACGGAAAACATGTTGTGGCTGATGCTTTGACAAGAGCGACTTGCTCTGGAAATGTTAGTTATTTTCTGTGCAGGTCCTGATCTCTTATCTCCTGCTCCTCTGCCACTCTACAGTTACAGTTACAGACTGGGGTTGTATACTACCCGACCAGTGTTGTTGCATATAGTTGGTAGAACGTAGTTCCCATGCACTTGGTCTCACCGGCAGCTGTGCTCTTGGTTGTCTGTTGAAGGTGCTGAATTTAGGGTCCTCAGCTTCAGGAGCCACACCTGAGGTTGTGTATGCTCCGCCGATAAATGTAATGTATCTACCTACAGACTCCCACAAACCCATACTAGTGTTATTTCTTATTTCCATATATTGTTAATTATCTAACGAGCCTTTTGAGTACGTGTTCATTTTATTTAGCGTTTAAAAAAAAGATTCTCGAAAATCACAAATCACAAATTTGCCTCCAAGGGCTTCACAATCTGTACATATACGACATCCTTGTCCCAGGACCTCACATCGGATCAGGAAAAACGATCCAGATAAACAGAAGCAAGCAGGTAGAGAGGGGCATCAGCAGGGCCATGGCAGGAGGCAGGGGGCAGGAGACAGAGCCCAGGAGACAGGGCCCAGGAGATCTTTAAGATGTGTTGACATAAAAGCTTTTGTTACTTTAAATACCATACTATACAATGTTTTTCATAACCTAATTTATAGCGACTATACTTTAGCTTTCTGATGATTTGTTTTGACATAAGAGTATTTGACTTTGTTAACTGAATATACTTAGATTTGTATTTCTATTTGTTTATTACCTTACATTACCACATATATATATATATATATATATATATATATATACACACACAGACTGAGCGAGTGTTAAAAAGACCCCTTGGACGCCTCTCCTAAACTTTTCTTCCCTGATTCAAGCCGCTACTGCGCCACAGTCACACTTTCTGTTGTCAGTGTTATTAGTGTAAGCGTCGTGGGTGTATGAGCAGGAATAAATCAGTCCAAGACGTTCTGGGTTTTACTCATAACTTCAGTCCAACTCCACAATCCAACTGAACCGCCAAGTGCCCTTCTTCTCCCCTTTCTTTCCTCACACCCCCCAGACGCCCTGAACAGCGTCGACTAGTGGTCATAACTAATACATGTAATTATATTTACATCATACAGTTTCACTCTTACACATCTCCCCCCCTTACAAAAGAAGCGTCCTCGCTTCAATAGCTGAATGTATACTTTTGGCACACATACCAACCTATACTAAATACCAATATAAACAGGTGATGGCAATAAACAGTAGTGACAGTGAGGGCTATAACAAGTAGTAGAACAGCATACTTTCCCCATTCATATTAACATGCTCGTCAATCCACCAGCAAGAACAAGGAACTGTTCAGACAACAGTTCCATAACGTACTGGGGGACGCACACAGCGGCCTGACTTGGTCCTTACTCCATCGAAAACCAGTACTACAGGAGACAGTCCACTGGTAGATCCGGTGGCAGTACTCTGTCCCACAGGTGTTATGGTAGTGGCAGCCCCTTGAGTTGGAGGACAACCATTAGTCCGAGCCCTATCTGGAGGCACAGAGGATCTTGGTGTGGCTGGGCTCCTGTAAACATACGGTCTGGAGCCTGAGAGTGCAGTAGGCAGTGAGGGACCTGGGCTGTTTGTTGCTGCAGCTCCTCCTCCAGGTAAAGGTGGATCTTTTCCAGTTGACCAGGCAGAGCGATAAGGTTTCAGGCGATTGTAGTGAATGACCTTAGGCTTCGCTCTCGGATCCCGCTGGTCCAACAGTTCATAGTCCACTCCGATGCCATCCCCGTCTGAGCCTAGCCGTTGCAGTATTTTGAACCGGCCCGACCACTTTGGTGACAGCTTTTGTCTAGCAAGGGCTGGAAGGTCAACCCACACCAAGTCACCTGGCTCATAGGCTGTGTGTTTCATCCGACGATCGTAGTAGTGCTTTTGTTGAGCACCTGCTGCCTCAATGTTTTGTGCAACAGAGTGAAACGCAGCACACAGTCTCCTCAATACAGAATTGGCATATTCACTCGGTGTACCTCGAGTGGCATTTGAAACTGCTGGGGAGTCTCCAAGCAGGACATCAGCAGGCAGACGGGCTTCTCTACCATGTGCCAGGGAGAACGGTGTGTGTTTGGTGGACGAGTGAACACTTGTGTTATATGCAAATTCAACCTGTCTCAGGTGGTCGTCCCATTCACCTCCTCTGGTGTATAGGTATTTTGCCAACTGGTCCTTGATGGTCCGGTTTGCCCATTCCACCATGCCATCTGACATAGCATGATAGGGGGATGTCCGTGTTTAGTGTATTCCCAAGCGGGAACACAGGTCTTTGACAAGATCTGAGTCAAACTGACGGCCTTGGTCAGTATGCAAACTTTGAGGGACACCGTGGTGGCTAATGCAGTCTTCAAATAAACATTTAGCCACAGTGGTTGCTCGTTGATCAGAAAGTGCATACAAGTTGAGGTACTTAGTAAAATAGTCCATTACAACAAGTACATAGCGATGACCACAGCGAGTAAGTGGCAACTCTGTCAAGTCTACTGCAATCTTCTCAAAAGGCCTGGATGTGATTATGTTTTGCATAGGGGCCCGTTGGTGTGGTGTTTGTGGTCGCCATGCTTCACAAGCTGTACATTCAAGACACCATTGAGTTATGTCACGTGTTATGTGAGGCCAATAGCATCTGGCGTGTGCCCCTTGCAATGTCTTCTGCGCACTGAAGTGTCCAGAGAGTGAATGCCCATGTAATGTTTGAAATACCTTTTTCTGCACACTACTGGGGACTACAGTCTGTAAAACCGGGTCACCTGGTGGGGGTCTGACCCTGCGACATAACAGACCATCAACAAAATGGAGTTTCTTTAATGCTTGAAAATGGCGGCCTGCTGTCAGTCAACACCCAGTTCATGATTATTTGCAACACAGGATCTGCTTCTTGAGCCTAGATGAGGTACTGGCTGTTCACATTCAGGAGTGAACTGTCTGTAGATTCCGCTGCAATATCTTGTAAAGCAGACTTTACATGTGATATTATATCTGCAACAGCCGGGGTAGTGAGGGCAGACTCTGAGCGGGATGCCAGCTCAGTGGTTGAAATGTGCAACCCTGCTGAGTGGGTTTGAGTGTGAATGGAAACACAGCTCACCTGATCGGCTGTAACCAAAGGGGTTTCTGCGGCTGTCATAGGACGACGGGACATAGAATCAGCATTGGCGTGTTTAGTTCCTTGTCGGTATTCAACTGTCCAGTCATAGGGGTCAATCTCCAGAGCCCACCTAGCCCTGCGTCCCATAGGATCACAATCCAGAGGCATCTTCCTCAAGGAAAGAAGAGGTTTGTGGTCTGTGATGATGCGAAAAGGCTGGCCTGTCAGATACTGGCGAAAGTGCCGGATTGACCATATGATAGCCCACAGTTCCCTGTCATATGTAGACCAATGTTTCTCTGTTTTTGTTAAAACACGACTGCCATAAGCAATGACATTTTCCATGTTTTCCACATTCACCTGAGATAGAACGCATCCAATGGCTGTGCTGGATGCATCTGTGAAAAGCAGAAACTCATGTGAGAAATCTGGATAGGAGAGGATTGGTGTGTCACACAGAGTATGGCGGAGGCTTTCAAATGCGCTCTGTTCAACCTCAGTCCATAGAAATACTTTTCCTTTTTGAGTGAGAGCATGGAGGGGCTCTGACATTTTTGCAAACTCATAAATGAAACGCCGATAATAAGAGCACAGCCCAAGGAATGCTCTGACTTCAGTAGGGTTCTTGGGGGCAGGCCAGTCTCTCACTTTTTCAATGTTTTTTGGGTCAGGTTTTAGTCCCGCAGGTGAGACAACATGTCCCAAAAATGTCACTTCCTGTACTGCAAAGCTACATTTTGAGGGTTTGAGTTTGAGATTAGCGGCTCTGAGGCGATCAAACACCTCTCTCAAATGCTGAAGATGGACAGCAAAACTGGGGCTATACACAATAATGTCATCAAGGTATACTAGACATGTTTTCCATGAGAGACCTTGTAACACCAGCTGCATTAGATGTTGGAAAGTGGGGGGTGCATTTACCAAGCCCATGGGCATCATACAGAACTGGTAATGTCCCTGCCCTGTGGTGAAAGCTGCCTTTGCTTTGTCCTGTTCCTCGAGCTGCACTTGCCAATACCCCGATGAGAGATCCATCGTGCTGAACACCGAAGAGCCTCTGAGTGCATCCAAGGTGTCGTCTGTTCTGGGCAAAGGATGTGCATCTTTTACTGTGATTGCATTCAAGCCTCTGTAGTCTACACAGAAACGCCATGTGCCATCCTTTTTCCTGACCATCACCACAGGTGCTGCCCAGGGGCTGTGACTCATTTCCACAATTCCCTTTTCCAACATCTCCTCGACATGTGATTGAATCAATGTTTGCATTTTTGGAGAAGTGCGATATGCACGCTTCCTAACCGGGGGTGCATCTTGTGTGTGGATGTTATGTTTGACCATGTCTGTATTACCAAAGTCTGTGCTGGTTTTACTGAAGACATCATGGTAAGACGAGAGCAAGTTGTGTGGATCAGAACTCTCTGCCTGTGTCAGATTTCCACACTTGACATCAATAGGCAGCTTGGTTGGCTGGGTGACATTAGTTGGCAGACTGGATAGCGGTACTGGGTAGGTGGAAACATTACATACAGGAGCTGAATCCTCACTTATGTCAGTGTCTGACACTGGAATAAACTGTCCTAACTGCAGACCTGAATGCAGCACCATAGGGGTGTGTGTGGGGTTGATGATGCGTGCAACAGTACAGCCATTTTCAGCAGTAGACAGCGTTCGGGCAACTGCCATACCATCCATCTCCGGTTGCCGGGGTTCAAGGCAGCCGCTGTAACTACGTAGGAGGCCTGCATTGATTACAGGGGGAATCAGGGCAACTTTACAAATCATTTCACAGTGTGGGGGAAGAGTCATGTTCTCCATTATTTGTGCTGTACAACTAGCAGGTGCTAGATCCCTTTGTCTAAGTAGGGGCAGGACCTCATCACCTAGATAGCACAGCCCCCTCCCCATATCTAAAATAACACTGTGAGGAGTGAGAAAGTCACAACCTAATATGACGCCTTGATTTACATTTCTGATGACTTGTACTTCGTGTTGCAGAGTTTGTGACCCTAGCTTAAAGGTGACATCTACCGTACCCAATGTATCCAAGCTTTGGCCAGTCACAGCTTGTGACATGATGAATATCTTTTTTATGGGTCTTTTTGCCAGAGAAGGTATTGACATTTTGGTCTGCTCACTTATAAATGAGATTGTAGAGCCTGTATCTAGCATGATGTGCATATCAGTGCCCTCAACAATTCCATTTACATAGGAGGTGACATCTTTACTTACAGTGGCGTCCGTTTTCACCATTTCAGTCAGGGGAATTTTCATATCTGTAACACCACTAGGGGTTGTCTGTTGTCGGATGTTGTCTGGTATTTCGGTGAGGCCGACCTCTGGGGCTTCCCGGGAAGTAGCTGATGGTTGCCCCGCATCATCAGCTAGCATCCGTTTCCCTGTTCAAATCTGCCCTGATCTTTGTAATCAGTGTTGGTGGGGCTTTGCTGACCTTTGTCCTCATACTCTTGGAATGACACATGTTTGGGACTTGGGCTTCGGCGACGCGAATCATAGTGATGTCTACTGGGAGAAGTTTGTCTCCATCTTCTTTCTCCGTGGGGGTCACAGGCATGGGCTGAGTAGTGAGTATCTCTGTAAGGCTGTCGGTACCTGTCAGGTTCTCTGTGGGTGAAATCCTGATGGTGGCGGTTTACATGAGGGTAGCGTTCTGGAGAAAAATTATGGGAACGTGAATATCTGGATGGGGAATGCCCATAACCTGAGCTCCATGCCTTTGTGGGTCTCTCTGGGCTCCTCCCATAAGGTGAGGGAGATCGACCAGGACGCACCGAATTTACGGACTGTGTTGGGCCAACAGCTCCGATAATGACATTAGCTGGGGACACTGGCATTACCAATCTGGCTGCTTGGCGAGCCCGCTCAGCTTGGGAAGCAACTTTGCACACTTCGGTGAAAGTTTTCACTCTTCTTTCATGACACTTGACTTGAAGCTCTTGATCCAAACCAGCAATGAAGCGAGACATTTTCATATACTCTGAAGCTTTATGCTCAAACTCGGAAAAAGCTTCTTTGACCAGCCTGCAAACATCTGCAGCATAAACTTCCATTGCTTCATAAGGCAATCTTGGACGGGCATTAGGGAATGCTTGAAACGATGCAATTATATCCTTCTGGCCAAAAGCTGTCTGCAAATGTCTCTTTGTTTCAGCATAAGAGCTCTGAGTTTCCAGAGGCAGATTATCCCAAACAATGAACAGTTCTGGTGGTAGTCTAGTCGGTAGCTCCGCTGCTAACACGGTACTCAAATCCACGCCACTGTCCTTGTAACGGGCTTCTTGAATCACCTCGTAGCGGCGAACCCACAGTTGAAAAGACTCACGGCTATCGTTGAGAAAGGGCGGCGGTAAGGGAATGCCCCGTGGCGCTCCCGATGCTCTGCTGGAAGGCGGCACAGCTGGCGTTGGAGCTCCACTTGAGCTTGTGCTAGCTCGTGGCTCACCAGCGGAGAGTGATTCATCATCAGACATGACAAGCTTTCTTCCTCTTAGCCTTCGTACGGATCTAGACGACCGATACACGGTTTCTAAACTCACTTGAAGCTATTACGCGGGAGAAAAAAAAAATGTCGTGGGGTAAAAGACTAGTTAGCTGGCTTACTGTATCTCAAGCTACGTTAAGCTAGCGGATAGCGCGGCTATCGTTAGCCGTTAGCTTCAGCCACTCAAAGTTGAACAGAATCCCAAGGGACGATATTCCACCATACACACATCCCACCGCTGCCACCAGTGTAAGCGTCGTGGGTGTATGAGCAGGAATAAATCAGTCCAAGACGTTCTGGGTTTTACTCATAACTTTAGTCCAACTCCACAATCCAACTGAACCGCCAAGTTCCCTTCTTCTCCCCTTTCTTTCCTCACACCCCCCAGACGCCCTGAACAGCGTCGACTAGTGGTCATAACTAATACATGTAATTATATTTACATCATACAGTTTCACTCTTACATTAGCACCAAAACTAGTGGATGAAACTACTTTGTTAGGTTTGGGCACACATCACACTCTAAAGTTATCTTGGGGGCATGTCATTTATTCGTCTTTGTTTTGGCACCGCCAACGAACAGAACAAACATGGAAGTCGGTAATCCCTCACGTGAGCAAAAGGTGGTGATCTTTAAAACCCGTAACCACACCAGGCCCACGAGCGGCTTACGACGCAAGCCAGAACCTGCAAAACAATGACAATAATTATACAACACAATAATATAAACGTACTATTGTTGGGGTTATACACATGTGCCATACTGACCAGTTCTGAGGTGTATTCCCAAGCGGCCAATCGTCCTCAGCACCTGGAGGAGCATTTGAGAATGACAAAGAGGAGAGATTGAAGAGAAATAACATACTATATACCACGAATCAATGTCTTTTTTTCGTCATACTGACTTTTTTGATATACTCTAGTATGATTTTTTTAAATTACATCTATTTCGACACTGCCATGACTAATATACTTTATCTTTACAGCATTTTTCTGACAATTCTTTTACTTTTCCAACATTCTATATTTCTTACTGACTTTTTCAATGTATAATTGTTGTTATTATATAATATGCTATAGCATTTCTTATGATATACTATACTAATACTTTCATATTACATTTCACAAGGTTGTCTCCTCCATGAGGCACTCGAGAAATAAATAATCCAATTAATGTTACTCTCCCACGACAGAGAAAGAGCTCTCAAATTATCCGTAGCCAACGCAACCTGGCCATCGATGAGGGAAACGACTCTCATCTCATTCACAGAGACGTCCTCCTCGTTCCAGCCCATTCAGAAGGTGACTCATCCATTTACAGTAAAGCACAAACCCCATCCTTTGGCCCCCTCCTCTTGCAGGGGGGAGCTATAGCAAAGCCAACAGAGACCTCTAGAGGCCATTGTCAGCTACTGCTGAGGAAATAAGGCACAACTCAGGAGAAATCTTTGTAACAATATCACAGCAGCTCCATGATTCAACTTCCTGCCCCTGACCACTGGAAGGTCTGTCACACCAGACTCTGATTAGGGGCCTCAGAGCTGCAGCATGTCAGCATACTTTACCTATGACCTTTCCTCTTGAAAGCATGCATGCACACACACGCACGGTCAATTCTACAGCACCGCATAACAGCAAAGTGTCTCTGGATAAGTGATTTAGTAGCCCCTCGGTTTCCACAGAAACCATTAGATTAACACACTTTGGGACCTGGTTTGTTCTTTGTCCGTAATCATTCATAAATTAATAAAACAAAAAAGTATCTGTGGAGCACAAGGTACAACACAAACAGGGCCTTTTATTCATTGAAGATGTTTGATGTAACACAAGCAGGAAAAGTGATTACCTCCTGGACTATAAATATTGATTTTTATACATACACATCTGTATTTCAAGCAGGGGCTGGTGCCTCTTAATTACCTGTTGAAATATTGATTCTCCAGAAAAACTCTAGCTCAAAGGGAAGACTTTGCATTATCTATACTGGAGAGTTGGAGTTTAAAAGCTCAACTCAACTCTGTGTGCAGCAGTGCATGTGCACGTAGTTGAGTTCAAACATCAATTTGTGAGAGGATCACATTAGAGATGGGCTGAAATATCTTATGAGAAGTGCCTTTATTATTGTAATTAGGAACATTTACAAAAGGTTGTATTTTAGTACACTTTTTATTAAAAGCCCCCTTTCGTGAGATTGCGCACTATTTTAATGAAGTATCGATACTAAAAATATGCAAAGTCTTATCGTTTTTAACGTACAGGTACCAGGATACCTTTTTAGTATCGATACACCGTGCAACATTACCACCTTGTGTTGGCTTTTGACCCAACAAAATCACAGAAGTTAAAAACTCCTACTAGTGGAAAGTATATACATTTGCTCAAGTACCGTATTTAAATAATATTAAATTAAATAAATAGAAAAAGTATTTTGATATGTTTTTTTTAATAGAACATAATGCACTAAGAATGCCAACTGTAACTATTGGGCACCATCTTTGTTTAGATATTTCTCTATTCTATAGTGTATTTTATTATTATAGCTTTTAATTTGTAATTCTTTATTTCCTACCTCTTCTCTAAATGTGTATTCAGTTGTAATTTGTATTCCTGGACACATTGAATACTGTAACCCTTACAATAAATGACTGCTTCCTTAATTTGCACTTTTTTTCCTGATGTTATCAATGTTTTTGTATCATCGTATCTATGATATGGTCCCAGCCTCCCTGGTTACTTTGAATCAAAACGGTACTCGAGTAGTTTACCACACTTCTTGAGTGATAATTAATATCTATACTTCACACACTCATGCTTTATATTGAAAGCATACAATCCAGTCCACTAATGTTGCGTCATACCACCGCGTTTCAGCGCTCTTCGGTAAAACCGGGGACCTTAATCCCGCCTCTTGGCCGCCACCTGCTGCCCGAAGAGCGCAACTCCCCCAACAGGAGCCCTTGCATTCAGGCACCCGGAGTCTCCTCAGTGCACCTCCTCGGAACCAAGGCTACCGATTCCTCAGCTTGGACTACACGGCAGCTTGTCAGCGGCCGACCACCAACAAACATCAGTAATCTGGGTACACGCCAAGAGGACAGGACTGTGCGTCCCAGCTCGAGGAGGAGGAGAGTGAGGAGGAGGAGGAGGAGGAGGAGGAGGTGGGAAGCTCTTGTATAAAGTCAAAGGGCTGCACATGTGTGGCCACACTGACAGAGAAACCAGACTGCGTGAATCTCTTGAGGACGTTCACTGAAACACTTTGACCGACACTTTGGATGCTTATTTTGTGTCCACTTCATTTAGGGTAACAATTATTTGAGATTATCATCTACATTTTTTTAAATCACAGTTTAGCACTCTAAAAACACTCCATTTTGGCTTGCAAAATATGTATTCAAATGTAGATTATAATTTTTGAGCCCAAGCGACTTGAAGGCCGTGATTGCTTTTGGAGAGCTGCATCAAAGGAGTTCTTGGAGCATTGTTCATGGGAGCAGTTTGGTGAAAAATAGTTATCGTTTGAAGACGGCTGTCTGGGATAAGCGGTTGAAAGAGAACATGAAAAACATACAACAACATCTGGTGCCAGTGGGTCCTCTCCTGTCCTTTACACACTCCAGCATGCTGTTGAAATGGGTAATGTTGGTGGTGTGGGGCAGGTCTCTCTTTGGTTCTCCTGGAGCCTCGCATGCTTCTGATGTTGCTGGTGATCTGCAGTCGGTTCCTTGGTTTTGGGAACGAAACCTGGTCATTTTCGCCCGGCAGGTTTACGAGCTGGTCCTCGCCATGTTAAACCGGAAAGGGCCGCACGTTAGCTGCAGATTGAGGCGAGTGAACTATGAAATCACTCTGAGAGCAGACAGGACATTGGAAAGCTGAATGCCCCGTCAAGTCAAGTGCCGACAGTGGGATCAGCGGTGCACGTCAAGCCCGTCGCACTTGGCGTACCTCTCCCAAATGTCCTTCCTTGTGTCAGTTCTCACCGTGGTTTTCCTCCTGTCAGCAGACTCCCCTGGCTCCCATTCCAGCGATCGTCTTGCGCTGGCCAAATATCATAGTTCTTCAGACTTTTGTGTCAAGTTCCTGAGCAGAACTATTTGGTTATACTAAGTAACACATCAATCTGTTACCAGCCTATTATATTCTCAGATCACAGCCTTCACAACAGCAGACTGGTGAACCTGTGGCGATGGCAGATACTGTGGGAACACAGACGCCTCTTCATTCGTCTGATCAGAAGCATGATGTGGTGGCTTCCGCCTAATGAGTGTTTTGGGTTCCAGTTAAACTGAAACGCTGTGTAACTTTGGGGTCTTTGTTTGGGCACCTGACAAAAGATTGTTTTCTCTGAATCGTCTCATATTACCAACTATCTGTGTTTGTTTAATGACGTTGTAACTCGTACACAAATGCCTTATCTACTCCAGATGCTTAATTACTGCCACACTGTGTGGATCAGATGGGCTCAGCTCACTTTTTGCAGTGATGAGTTCTGGGTTGCAGAACGCATCGTCTACCGCATCAGGTCGCTGTCGGATCGGCCGTGCGACGCACTGCTGGGGAAGTGCAAGTAAGCAAAGGCTACCGTCAGCTACCTCGGAAAGGTAGAGGGGCAGGTGCAGCTGGTACGGGCGAAGGGGACTGCGATGGAGCATTATCCCGTGCCCACAAGCCAGAAGGAGCTCACGTTTAACCAGTGAAATCATTCTGCCAGAAAGAAGGAGACTCTCTCCATTGTGTGGCCGTTGCAATATTTGGAGGTTTATGTTACATCTGGTGTTCCACTGGTGGTCTCCCCAGACCATTGTCTTACACTGACGATGTGAAATGCATAAAGTGAGTAGCCTATGCATTAAAAAAATGATATGGATGAAAACGAGAGACAGACCAAAACCATGAACGCATCCCCCAGGAAAGAGTTCCTGTGCTCCTGTAACACACCGGTTGCCCCATGGAATGTTAATGGGATATGATTTGGGCTGGACATGATCAAATAATAGGGAATAGTGACCTTTAAATGAAATGTGGCAATAGCAAATGCGTGCTGATAACATTTCATTATTTCCCATTTTTCACATACTCGTTTGCCAGGTGCTCTTTTGAATGTATGAATATTCTCTAAATAATCTGTAAAATCCAACAAAGTGCAGGAAAACATTTTTATTCCCCATATCAGGACCTGAACTGATATATTTAGGAGATTGGATGAATAAAAACATGTTTTTCAGCATGTAGCTGCTTTATTAAAAGTTGTTTGTCAGAGAGTTCTAAAACGGAATGCAGTGAGTTCTAAATGATGTTGTTAGAATGAAGTTCTTGAAGCAGAGGTGGAATATGGTCATTTCTTCTTCAGCACTGAAAGAGAGACACACACTTTTGAGACAAGCATCATTTGGAGAAAGATTCAAGCTTAAAGATTCATTCCCAACCTTGGAAATACTAAACTGAGAAGATTTGACTTTTAGAAAATGTCATCGTGGAGCTTAGATGCCTCTGGTGTGTCAGGTAAGACCGACTCAACACGCTCAAAATACATTCGGCATGATGCTGAATGTATCTGCTTTGAAATCAAACTGTGGACACTGATTTGTTGCTTTTGACTGAGGTCTAAACCCCAGGACCCCAGCACATTTGAAATTATTATTTAAAAATCACTTATTAAACCAGAAACTAAGAAGTCATGAGGAACAAAGTGACTTAGCGGCCGCTAAGACTAGAAAAGCGCTACATAAATGCAGACATTTATATCTGTTTTCTGAAATAAATAGATTAACATGATACACATGATATTAACAGTATTTGACACATTCTTCTCCTTCACATGGTCTCAGAAACACAAGCCAACACTGCTCTGCAGAAATTGTTTATCACAAAGTCCCACATGACTGAGCACACTGACATCTGCCCAATGGAGGCCTCAGCGGACAGGGTGAACACCTCTGCAGCAGATTGGGGTGACTGGTTTCCTGGTAAAGGACTACCTCCCTACACCTATTATGAAGATCCATCTGTCTTGTCTTCTGATGGAGGACTATCTGATGGAGAACTTCCGACCTACACCTATTATGAAGATCCATCTGTCTTGTCTTCTGATGGAGGACTATCTGATGGAGAACTTCAGCCCTACACCTATTATGAAGATCCATCCGTCTTGTCTTCTGATGGAGGACTATCTGATGGAGAACTTCCGCCCTACACCTATTATGAAGATCCATCTGTCGTGTCTTCTGATGGAGGACTATCTCCCTACACCTATTATGAAGATCCATCTGTCGTGTCTTCTGATGGAGGACTATCTCCCTACACCTATTATGAAGATCCATCTGTCTACACCTATTATGAAGTTTCATCTGTCTTGTCTTCTGATGAAGGACTATCTCCCTACACCTATTATGAAGATCCATCTGTCGTGTCTTCTGATGGAGGACTATCTCCCTACACCTATTATGAAGATCCATCTGTCTACACCTATTATGAAGTTTCATCTGTCTTGTCTTCTGATGAAGGACTATCTCCCTACACCTATTATAAAGATCCATCTGTCTACACCTATTATGAAGTTTCATCTGTCGTGTCTTCTGATGGAGGACTATCTCTCTACTCCCATGATGCAGATCCAGCTACCTGGTCTTCTGGTGAAGGACTACCTCCCAACTCCTGTGATAAAGATCCGGTATCCTGGTCTTCTGATGGAGCAAAACCAACAGACTATACTGCTGCAGCCTCAGCCTCAACTGGTTGCCCTAACAGAATGACAATAAGGACATTCTTTAGTAAAATCATGGCTACCCTCTGTTGCTGCTGGCGTCACAATGTGGAAGTCTAAATTAATTATATGCACTTACTTGTTTTTAGGTCTTTGAAAATAAAATATGTTTGATTTGTTACTATTTTCAATAAAATTGATTGACAATCACTATACAATGTGTTGGGCTGCTTCATTACAGTACATTACAACCAATACAAAAATGATTGTATGCTATACTGTGACGGACTATTATGAGTCAACTTTATGGCATACTATACATTGACTGTTATGGCATACTATACAATGTCATTTTTATTTCTTTTTTTTGACACATTACACTGACTTCTTAATTACATTTGATGGCACTCTATACTATGACCTTTTTCCATACACTGACTTTAAATACTTTTTTCAACACTATACTGAGACTGTTAAATACCTTTTTATGGATCTACTATACTATTACTTTTTCTTCTTTTTTAAAGCACTATATCATGACTTTTAAAAGATAACAAACCAAGACATTTTGTATAATATACTATACTTTTTATGAGATTTTCCTGACGTTAAATCCTCTGGTTTGATTGGCAACTAGTGGCTTTTAATCAAATGGTATCATTATGAGGACGAGCGGGTCACAAGGTTGTCTCCTCCATGAGGCACTCGAGAAATAAATAATCCAATTAATGTTACTCTACCACGACAGAGAAAGAGCTCTCAAATTATCCGTAGCCAACGCAACCTGGCCATCGATGAGGGAAACGATTCTCATCTCATTCACAGAGACGTCCTCCTCGTTCCAGCCCATTCAGAAGGTGACTCATCCATTTACAGTAAAGCACAGACCCCATCCTTTGGCCCCCTCCTCTTGCAGGGGGGAGCTATAGCAAAGCCAACAGAGACCTCTATAGGCCATTGTCAGCTACTGCTGAGGAAATAAGGCACAACTCAGGAGAAATCTTTGTAACAACATCACAGCAGCTCCATGATTCAACTTCCTGCCCCTGACCACTGGAAGGTCTGTTACACCAGACTCTGATTAGGGGCCTCAGAACTGCAGCATGTCAGCATACTTTACCTATTACCTTTCCTCTTGAAAGCATGCATGCACACACACACACGGTCAATTCTACAGCACCGCATAACAGCAAAGTGTCTCTGGATAAGTGATTTAGTAGCCCCTCGGTTTCCACAGAAACCATTAGATTAACACACTTGGGGACCTGGTTTGTTCTTTGTCCGTAATCATTCATAAATTAATAAAACAAAAAAGTATCTGTGGAGCACAAGGTACAACACAAACAGGGCCTTTTATTCATTGAAGATGTTTGATGTAACACAAGCAGGAAAAGTGATTACCTCCTGGACTATAAATATTGATTTTTATACATACACATCTGTATTTCAAGCAGGGGCTGGTGCCTCTTAATTACCTGTTGAAATATTGATTCTCCAGAAAAACTCTAGCTCAAAGGGAAGACTTTGCATTATCTATACTGGAGAGTTGGAGTTTAAAAGCTCAACTCAACTCTGTGTGCAGCAGTGCATGTGCACGTAGTTGAGTTCAAACATCAATTTGTGAGAGGATCACATTAGAGATGGGCTGAAATATCTTATGAGAAGTGCCTTTATTATTGTAATTAGGAACATTTACAAAAGGTTGTATTTTAGTACACTTTTTATTAAAAGCCCCCTTGCGCTGAGATTGCGCACTATTTTAATGAAGTATCGATACTAAAAATATGCAAAGTCTTATCGTTTTTAACGTACAGGTACCAGGATACCTTTTTAGTATCGATACACCGTGCAACATTACCACCTTGTGTTGGCTTTTGACCCAACAAAATCACAGAAGTTAAAAACTCCTACTAGTGGAAAGTATATACATTTGCTCAAGTACTGTATTTAAATAATATTAAATTAAATAAATAGAAAAAGTATTTTGATATGTTTTTTTTAATAGAACATATTGCACTAAGAATGCCAACTGTAACTATTGGGCACCATCTTTGTTTAGATATTTCTCTATTCTATAGTGTATTTTATTATTATAGCTTTTAATTGTAATTTCTTTATTTCCTACCTCTTCTCTAAATGTGTATTCAGTTGTAATTTGTATTCCTGGACACATTGAATACTGTAACCCTTACAATAAATGACTGATTCCTTAATTTTGCACTTTTTTTCCTGATGTTATCAATGTTTTTGTATCATCGTATCTATGATATGGTCCCAGCCTCCCTGGTTACTTTGAATCAAAACGGTACTCGAGTAGTTTGCCACACTTCTTGAGTGATAATTAATATCTATACTTCACACACTCATGCTTTATATTGAAAGCATACAATCCAGTCCACTAATGTTGCGTCATACCACCGCGTTCACATGTGTGGCCACACTGACAGAGAAACCAGACTGCGTGAATCTCTTGAGGACGCTCACTGAAACACTTTGACCGACACTTTGGATGCTTATTTTGTGTCCACTTCTGGAGGATTATTCATTTTATTGAGCAATCTTTTTTAAAAAATATATATTTATATATATATATAAGAGCCTGGAGTCATGGATATATACATTTTGATTTCCGCGTTGTCAGTGATGCACTCCTGGTTCATGTGCACAGGTAACCTTTGCGTGTTTTGCGTAATTTCTACCTATTTAACTTGTGCATTAACTCCAATGCATTCATAGCCGCATCATGTCACTATTACTTCAATTGTTTGTACAGTTCAAATGCACATCTCAATACCGCTGCACGTCTGCGGACATAACGTTCGGTTCTTCGCTGGTTTGCGGTGTTTTGATAACGATGCTTTAATTACAGCGCTATCAGCGCCAGCTGGAGAGACACCCACCGCCTCCACCGACAGCCAGCTGCGGCGCCATCTCTCCTGTCGTCCCAGTGGGAAATGAGACAACAATTATTATTAATTATTTACGTATTAGACGTATTTTGGATACAAGTTTAATTAGTAAATATTAAACTAGATATGTTGAGGAGTTGGACGCAATGTGTTAACTGGGAAAAAAGCTCCCTATTTGTTTATTTGACCATCATTTCATACATTTCACTTCATAAATAACGTTTTTAACCGGAGTTCTGTCCCCCTTTGCATTGCAGGCGCGTGGTCGCGTACGGACTGGGCAACGCAAAGTGAACATTGGCTTGGTTCTTTACGGAGCTGCATGCCCGCTTCCCCGTTTCAGGTCAGCAGCTGTCCAGAAGTGGCCTCGGGCAGCAGAGCAGAGCTCACACAGACTGTCGAGAGGCACGAAAGAGAGAACTCCCCACGGCAGCATCGATCGCCGGCCCCTGAGAGACGAGCAGACAGCGCTAAGGAGTCACCGGTCGAGGGAGCTAGTGACCCTGTGTAACCTCTATGAAATGTCTCCCGGTCAAATGAATCTCATGGAGCTGGGCCGACTTGTGGTAACCGCAGTTTATTCAGCATCTCCTGCATTCTATGTGTGAATCCTCCGTTGCTCTGCATTCATCACAAAGGACCACACAGTTCCGTCATGTCGTGTGGACAACAGCGCATGCTCAGTCTATGTGTGAATCCTCCGTTGCTCTGAGGATTACCCATATTTAACACACTAACAATGAAACATGTGATCGTATAGTGGGTACATGTGAATACAATAACTGAAATAGAACAGAAACTGTCTCTCTCTTAAATGTATGAGGAGAAATACAAGATAAATATATACAGTATAATCCAAAATATACAGTTACATACAGAGTCCTCACACTTGACTGTTTAACGTATTATTCATTTTCTAATAACAATTGTATAACCAAATAAACATGTAGATACATAAAATATTCCATCTGCATGTTTAAAACATTAATACACTCAACAGAACAACATACTTTAACATACCTGCATTCATCACAAAGGACCACACAGTTCCGTCATGTCGTGTGGACAACAGCGCATGCTCAGTCTAGAAAGACGGCATCACGTTAGTGTTAGCTAGCTATACTGGAGACATTCTTTAGTGACAATAAAACACATACAAAACAAATAGTTAACTTAATGAAAACATGGTGAATATAATACAAGACAATTACTATACAAACAAATAAAGCCAGCTCAACTTTTATGTACCATCCCAATTAGCTAACACTATATAGTCCACAGACATTCATAGGCAAGTTACCTATGTGTGAATCCTCCGTTGCTCTGAGGATTACCCAGGGTCCTTTGCGTCTGTTATTCAGCGCAAGTACATATTCACAACAACAGGTGACATAGTTTCCCCATTTAGCGGGATTTAACTTGAACCTTTTCAACTATGTTACACCTGCACCTCCTCGACCACCGCCAGTGACCAGCTGGCAGCGGGTAAATGATGACTATAATGAGGTATCCAGTGATGATGAAGACAGACTGGTCATTGCCACCTGAACACCCCGCGTGGAAAGCTCTTCTTGTTCCCTTTTTGTAATTCTTGTCACTTTGTAAGACTGAAAACACTTTTCAGGGGGTTTGTTTCGTTGCAAATCTCCTTTCAAAGCACAGATGCTGACGTTCATATAGTATGTGCAATCATAAAATTATAATAATGACCAATCATTTTTATTTTTGTCAGCTCCAGACAATTTCTTTTTTGTACATGTTGTATAGACAATTGTGCATTTTTATGGAGTTTCTTGTTTAGGAACCTGTACATAATTCCTTATAAATTCAGTAGTTGCTTGTGTTTATTTCAAAAAATAGAAGTCAAGAGAGGCATAAAATGGAGGATATGAATATGAATTTTGGAGGATTTGTTATTCGAAAATTAAATTTATTGAAATTATAAATGTTGTACTGGTATATGTACATTTCTATGGATTATTGGGCAATGTTTCTGTGTACAGATGTTGTGTTCAACTATTTATTATAATCCATCTAGTGCCCATTATGATTCATAAGTCCATAGGTATGTGCATTATGGTAGCTTTACATTGCTGTATCAATATTCTTAACTGTATCAGTAAAAATTTGTTTACAAACATTAAAGTGGTGTCACTGTATTTTTGTCAGTTAAACAGTAATATATATCATCACTACATATTTTAAGACTATGGTCGATCCTGTTTTGTATGTGTATAAAATATGTGTTTATCTATTCTGCCGTTTATTATGTGTCACATTTAATATTGTGGGGGCAACATTTTCCCTATAAAAACATTTTTGATATTTGATTAATCATTTTAGAAGAAAGAAAAAAATGTACATTTGTATTAATCCCATAGTGGGGAAATTCTTCTCTGCATTTGACCCATCCTTAGTTATTAAAGAGCAGCGAAGCGCCCGGGGAGCAACTGGTGGTTCAGGGTCTTGCTCAAGGACACTTACCAATTTGTTTTTAATCAAAAAAGGCAAACCTTCACCGGTTCGGCTTCAAATGTTCTCTTTCTGGTTTTCTTCTTCGTATATAATGATAAACAGATTATATTTTGTGTTGGTTTGACCTATCAGACATTAGATAACATCCCCATGGGCTCTAGTAGATTGTGATGGGCAATATGCTGACATTATACAGACCAAACAATCAATACTCAAGAGCACACAAGGTAGATTAAATCCTATTAAAAAAAATAGTTGGTTGCTGATTCTAAGTATTCTAAGTTTTAATTAAATAAATGCATAGGATGTATGAATGTGATTAATGGCTGTGCCCAATCAACCACAACCACACGTGTCCAAGGTATTGCACCAAGCTGGCATCATTTAGGGTAACAATTATTTGAGATTATCATCTACATTGTTTAAATCACAGTATAGCACTCTAAAAACACTCCATTTTGGCTTGCAAAATATGTATTCAAATGTAGATTATAATTTTTGAGCCCAAGCGACTTGAAGGCCGTGATTGCTTTTGGAGAGCTGCATCAAAGGAGTTCTTGGAGCATTGTTCACGGGAGCAGTTTGGTGAAAAATAGTTATCGTTTGAAGACGGCTGTCTGGGATAAGCGGTTGAAAGAGAACATGAAAAACATACAACAACATCTGGTGCCAGTGGGTCCTCTCCTGTCCTTTACACACTCCAGCATGCTGTTGAAATGGGTAATGTTGGTGGTGTGGGGCAGGTCTCTCTTTGGTTCTCCTGGAGCCTCGCATGCTTCTGATGTTGCTGGTGATCTGCAGTCGGTTCCTTGGTTTTGGGAACGAAACCTGGTCATTTTCGCCCGGCAGGTTTACGAGCTGGTCCTCGCCATGTTAAACCGGAAAGGGCCGCACGTTAGCTGCAGATTGAGGCGAGTGAACTATGAAATCACTCTGAGAGCAGACAGGACATTGGAAAGCTGAATGCCCCGTCAAGTCAAGTGCCGACAGTGGGATCAGCGGTGCACGTCAAGCCCGTCGCACTTGGCGTACCTCTCCCAAATGTCCTTCCTTGTGTCAGTTCTCACCGTGGTTTTCCTCCTGTCAGCAGACTCCCCTGGCTCCCATTCCAGCGATCGTTTTGCGCTGGCCAAATATCATAGTTCTTCAGACTTTTGTGTCAAGTTCCTGAGCAGAACTATTTGGTTATACTAAGTAACACATCAATCTGTTACCAGCCTATTATATTCTCAGATCACAGCCTTCACAACAGCAGACTGGTGAACCTGTGGCGATGGCAGATACTGTGGGAACACAGACGCCTCTTCATTCGTCTGATCAGAAGCATGATGTGGTGGCTTCCGCCTAATGAGTGTTGTGGGTTCCAGTTAAACTGAAACGCTGTGTAACTTTGGGATCTTTGTTTGGGCACCTGACAAAAGATTGTTTTCTCTGAATCGTCTCATATTACCAACTATCTGTGTTTGTTTAATGACGTTGTAACTCGTACACAAATGCCTTATCTACTCCAGATGCTTAATTACTGCCACACTGTGTGGATCAGATGGGCTCAGCTCACTTTTTGCAGTGATGAGTTCTGGGTTGCAGAACGCATCGTCTACCGCATCAGGTCGCTGTCGGATCGGCCGTGCGACGCACTGCTGGCGAAGTGCAAGTAAGCAAAGGCTACCGTCAGCTACCTCGGAAAGGTAGAGGGGCAGGTGCAGCTGGTACGGGCGAAGGGGACTGCGATGGAGCATTATCCCGTGCCCACAAGCCAGAAGGAGCTCACGTTTAACCAGTGAAATCATTCTGCCAGAAAGAAGGAGACTCTCTCCATTGTGTGGCCGTTGCAATATTTGGAGGTTTATGTTACATCTGGTGTTCCACTGGTGGTCTCCCCAGACCATTGTCTTACACTGACGATGTGAAATGCATAAAGTGAGTAGCCTATGCATTAAAAAAATGATATGGATGAAAACGAGAGACAGACCAAAACCATGAACGCATCCCCCAGGAAAGAGTTCCTGTGCTCCTGTAACACACCGGTTGCCCCATGGAATGTTAAAGGGATATGATTTGGGCTGGACATGATCAAATAATAGGGAATAGTGACCTTTAAATGAAATGTGGCAATAGCAAATGCGTGCTGATAACATTTCATTATTTCCCATTTTCACATACTCGTTTGCCAGGTGCTCTTTTGAATGTATGAATATTCTCTAAATAATCTGTAAGATCTAACAAAGTGCAGGAAAACATTTTTATTCCCCATATCAGGACCTGAACTGATATATTTAGGAGATTGGATGAATAAAAACATGTTTTTTAGCATGTAGCTGCTGTATTAAAAGTTGTTTGTCAGAGAGTTCTAAAACGGAATGCAGTGAGTTCTAAATGATGTTGTTAGAATGAAGTTCTTGAAGCAGAGGTGGAATATGGTCATTTCTTCTTCAGCACTGAAAGAGAGACACACACTTTTGAGACAAGCATCATTTGGAGAAAGATTCAAGCTTGGAGGTGCATTCCCAACCTTGGAAATACTAAACTGAGAAGATTTGACTTTTAGAAAATGTCATCGTGGAGCTTAGATGCCTCTGGTGTGTCAGGTAAGACCGACTCAACACGCTCAAAATACATTCGGCATGATGCTGAATGTATCTGCTTTGAAATCAAACTGTGGACACTGATTTGTTGCTTTTGACTGAGGTCTAAAGCCCAGGACACCAGCACATTTGAAATTATTATTTAAAAATCACTTATTAAACCAGAAACTAAGAAGTCATGAGGAACAAAGTGACTTAGCGGCCGCTAAGACTAGAAAAGCGCTACATAAATGCAGACATTTATATCTGTTTTCTGAAATAAATAGATTAACATGATACACATGATATTAACAGTATTTGACACATTCTTATCCTTCACATGGTCTCAGAATCACAAGCCAACACTGCTCTGCAGAACTTGTTCATCACAAAGTCCCACATGACTGAGCACACTGACATCTGCCCAATGGAGGCCTCAGTGGACAGGGTGAACACCTCTGCAGCAGATTGGGGTGACTGGTTTCCTGGTAAAGGACTACCTCCGTACACCTATTATGAAGATCCATCTGCCTTGTCTTCTGATGGAGAACTATCTGATGGAGAACTTCTGCCCTACACCTATTATGAAGATCCATCTGTCTTGTCTTCTGATGGAGAACTATCTGATGGAGAACTTCTGCCCTACACCTATTATGAAGATCCATCTGCCTTGTCTTCTGATGGAGGACTATCTGATGGAGAACTTCCGCCCTACACCTATTATGAAGATCCATCTGTCTTGTCTTCTGATGGAGGACTATCTGATGGAGAACTTCCGCCCTACACCTATTATGAAGATCCATCTGTCTTGTCTTCTGATGGAGAACTATCTGATGGAGAACTTCCGCCCTACACCTATTATGAAGATCCATCTGTCGTGTCTTCTGATGCAGGACTATCTGATGGAGAACTTCAGCCCTACACCTATTATGAAGATCCATCTGTCGTGTCTTCTGATGGAGGACTATCTGATGGAGAACTTCAGACCTACACCTATTATGAAGATCCATCTGTCGTGTCTTCTGATGGAGGACTATCTCCCTACACCTATTATGAAGATCCATCTGTCTACACCTATTATGAAGATCCATCTGTCTTGTCTTCTGATGAAGGACTATCTCCCTACACCTATTATGAAGATCCATCTGTCTACACCTATTATGAAGTTTCATCTGTCGTGTCTTCTGATGGAGGACTATCTCTCTACTCCCATGATGCAGATCCAGCTACCTGGTCTTCTGGTGAAGGACTACCTCCCAACTCCTGTGATAAAGATCCGGTATCCTGGTCTTCTGATGGAGCAAAACCAACAGACTATACTGCTGCAGCCTCAGCCTCAACTGGTTGCCCTAAGAGAATGACAATAAGGACATTCTTTAGTAAAATCATGGCTACCCTCTGTTGCTGCTGGCGTCACAATGTGGAAGTCTAAATTAATTATATGCACTTACTTGTTTTTAGGTCTTTGAAAATAAAATATATGTTTGATTTGTTACTATTTTCAATAAAATTGATTGACAATCACTATACAATGTGTTGGGCTGCTTCATTACAGTACATTACAACCAATAGCAGGCCCGCAAAGGTCTGCCATTTTAATTAGTGGTTTAGTGTTATTATGTGGTAATAATTCCACAATGTGTGTTGTTAAATCAATGTCACATTTACTCTATTGTCCATTAAAGAAATCACAGAAACACATTTTAGACAATCAACGGAAAACATGTTGTGGCTGATGCTTTGACAAGAGCGACTTGCTCTGGAAATGTTAGTTATTTTCTGTGCAGGTCCTGATCTCTTATCTCCTGCTCCTCTGCCACTCTACAGTTACAGTTACAGACTGGGGTTGTATACTACCCGACCAGTGTTGTTGCATATAGTTGGTAGAACGTAGTTCCCATGCACTTGGTCTTACCGGCAGCTGTGCTCTTGGTTGTCTGTTGAAGGTGCTGAATTTAGGGTCCTCAGCTTCAGGAGCCACACCTGAGGTTGTGTATGCTCCGCCCATAAATGTAATGTATCTACCTACAGACTCCCACAAACCCATACTAGTGTTATTTCTTATTTCCATATATTGTTAATTATCTAACGAGCCTTTTAGAGTACGTGTTCATTTTATTTAGCGTTTAAAAAAAAGATTCTCGAAAATCACAAATCACAAATTTGCCTCCAAGGGCTTCACAATCTGTACATATACGACATCCTTGTCCCAGGACCTCACTTCGGATCAGGAAAAACTTCCAAGAAAAAAAGTTTATCTGGACCACGATCCAGATAAACAGAAGCAAGCAGGTAGAGAGGGGCATCAGCAGGGCCATGGCAGGAGGCAGGGGGCAGGAGACAGGGCCCAGGAGACAGGGCCCAGGAGATCTTTAAGATGTGTTGACATAAAAGCTTTTGTTACTTTAAATACCATACTATACAATGTTTTTCATAACCTAATTTAGAGCGACTATACTTTAGCTTTCTGATGATTTGTTTTGACATAAGAGTATTTGACTTTGTTTACTGAATATACTTAGATTTGTATTTCTATTTGTTTATTACCTTACATTACCACATATATATATATATATATATATATATATATATATATATATATATACACACACAGACTGAGCGAGTGTTAAAAAGACCCCTTGGACGCCTCTCCTAAACTTTTCTTCCCTGATTCAAGCCGCTACTGCGCCACAGTCACACTTTCTGTTGTCAGTGTTATTAGTGTAAGCGTCGTGGGTGTATGAGCAGGAATAAATCAGTCCAAGACGTTCTGGGTTTTACTCATAACTTCAGTCCAACTCCACAATCCAACTGAACCGCCAAGTGCCCTTCTTCTCCCCTTTCTTTCCTCACACCCCCCAGACGCCCTGAACAGCGTCGACTAGTGGTCATAACTAATACATGTAATTATATTTACATCATACAGTTTCACTCTTACACATCTCCCCCCCTTACAAAAGAAGCGTCCTCGCTTCAATAGCTGAATGTATACTTTTGGCACACATACCAACCTATACTAAATACCAATATAAACAGGTGATGGCAATAAACAGTAGTGACAGTGAGGGCTATAACAAGTAGTAGAACAGCATACTTTCCCCATTCATATTAACATGCTCGTCAATCCACCACCAAGAACAAGGAACTGTTCAGACAACAGTTCCATAACGTACTGGGGGACGCACACAGCGGCCTGACTTGGTCCTTACTCCATCGAAAACCAGTACTACAGGAGACAGTCCACTGTTAGATCCGGTGGCAGTACTCTGTCCCACAGGTGTTATGGTAGTGGCAGCCCCTTGAGTTGGAGGACAACCATTAGTCCGAGCCCTATCTGGAGGCACAGAGGATCTTGGTGTGGCTGGGCTCCTGTAAACATACGGTCTGGAGCCTGAGAGTGCAGTAGGCAGTGAGGGACCTGGGCTGTTTGTTGCTGCAGCTCCTCCTCCAGGTAAAGGTGGATCTTTTCCAGTTGACCAGGCAGAGCGATAAGGTTTCAGGCGATTGTAGTGAATGACCTTAGGCTTCGCTCTCGGATCCCGCTGGTCCAACAGTTCATAGTCCACTCCGATGCCATCCCCGTCTGAGCCTAGCCGTTGCAGTATTTTGAACCGGCCCGACCACTTTGGTGACAGCTTTTGTCTAGCAAGGGCTGGAAGGTCAACCCACACCAAGTCACCTGGCTCATAGGCTGTGTGTTTCATCCGACGATCATAGTAGTGCTTTTGTTGAGCTCCTGCTGCCTCAATGTTTTGTGCAACAGAGTGAAACGCAGCACACAGTCTCCTCAATACAGAATTGGCATATTCACTCGGTGTACCTCGAGTGGCATTTGAAACTGCTGGGGAGTCTCCAAGCAGGACATCAGCAGGCAGACAGGCTTCTCTACCATGTGCCAGGGAGAACGGTGTGTGTTTGGTGGACGAGTGAACACTTGTGTTATATGCAAATTCAACCTGTCTCAGGTGGTCGTCCCATTCACCTCCTCTGGTGTATAGGTATTTTGCCAACTGGTCCTTGATGGTCCGGTTTGCCCATTCCACCATGCTATCTGACATAGCATGATAGGGGGATGTCCGTGTTTAGTGTATTCCCAAGCGGGAACACAGGTCTTTGACAAGATCTGAGTCAAACTGACGGCCTTGGTCAGTATGCAAACTTTGAGGGACACCGTGGTGGCTAATGCAGTCTTCAAATAAACATTTAGCCACAGTGGTTGCTCGTTGATCAGAAAGTGCATACAAGTTGAGGTACTTAGTAAAATAGTCCATTACAACAAGTACATAGCGATGACCACAGCGAGTAAGTGGCAACTCTGTCAAGTCTACTGCAATCTTCTCAAAAGGCCTGGATGTGATTATGTTTTGCATAGGGGCCCGTTGGTGTGGTGTTTGTGGTCGCCGTGCTTCACAAGCTGTACATTCAAGACACCATTGAGTTATGTCACGTGTTATGTGAGGCCAATAGCATCTGGCGTGTGCCCCTTGCAATGTCTTCTGCGCACTGAAGTGTCCAGAGAGTGAATGCCCATGTAATGTTTGAAATACCTTTTTCTGCACACTACTGGGGACTACAGTCTGTAAAACCGGGTCACCTGGTGGGGGTCTGACCCTGCGACATAACAGACCATCAACAAAATGGAGTTTCTTTAATGCTTGAAAATGGCGGCCTGCTGTCAGTCAACACCCAGTTCATGATTATTTGCAACACAGGATCTGCTTCTTGAGCCTAGATGAGGTACTGCCTGTTCACATTCAGGAGTGAACTGTCTGTAGATTCCACTGCAATATCTTGTAAAGCAGACTTTACATGTGATATTATATCTGCAACAGCCGTGGTAGTGAGGGCAGACTCTGAACGGGATGCCAGCTCAGTGGTTGAAATGTGCAACCCTGCTGAGTGGGTTTGAGTGTGAATGGAAACACAGCTCACCTGATCGGCTGTAACCAAAGGGGTTTCTGCGGCTGTCATAGGACGACGGGACATAGAATCAGCATTGGTGTGTTTAGTTCCTTGTCGGTATTCAACTGTCCAGTCATAGGGGTCAATCTCCAGAGCCCACCTAGCCCTGCGTCCCATAGGATCACAATCCAGAGGCATCTTCCTCAAGGAAAGAAGAGGTTTGTGGTCTGTGATGATGCGAAAAGGCTGGCCTGTCAGATACTGGCGAAAGTGCCGGATTGACCATATGATAGCCCACAGTTCCCTGTCATATGTAGACCAATGTTTCTCTGTTTTTGTTAAAACACGACTGCCATAAGCAATGACATTTTCCATGTTTTCCACATTCACCTGAGATAGAACGCATCCAATGGCTGTGCTGGATGCATCTGTGAAAAGCAGAAACTCATGTGAGAAATCTGGATAGGAGAGGATTGGTGTGTCACACAGAGTATGGCGGAGGCTTTCAAATGCGCTCTGTTCAACCTCAGTCCATAGAAATACTTTTCCTTTTTGAGTGAGAGCATGGAGGGGCTCTGACATTTTTGCAAACTCATAAATGAAACGCCGATAATAAGAGCACAGCCCAAGGAATGCTCTGACTTCAGTAGGGTTCTTGGGGGCAGGCCAGTCTCTCACTTTTTCTATGTTTTTTGGGTCAGGTTTTAGTCCCGCAGGTGAGACAACATGTCCCAAAAATGTCACTTCCTGTACTGCAAAGCTACATTTTGAGGGTTTGAGTTTGAGATTAGCGGCTCTGAGGCGATCAAACACCTCTCTCAAATGCTGAAGATGGACAGCAAAACTGGGGCTATACACAATAATGTCATCAAGGTATACTAGACATGTTTTCCATGAGAGACCTTGTAACACCAGCTGCATTAGATGTTGGAAAGTGGGGGGTGCATTTACCAAGCCCATGGGCATCATACAGAACTGGTAATGTCCCCGCCCTGTGGTGAAAGCTGCCTTTGCTTTGTCCTGTTCCTCGAGCTGCACTTGCCAATACCCCGATGAGAGATCCATCGTGCTGAACACCGAAGAGCCTCTGAGTGCATCCAAGGTGTCGTCTGTTCTGGGCAAAGGATGTGCATCTTTTACTGTGATTGCATTCAAGCCTCTGTAGTCTACACAGAAACGCCATGTGCCATCCTTTTTCCTGACCATCACCACAGGTGCTGCCCAGGGGCTGTGACTCATTTCCACAATTCCCTTTTCCAACATCTCCTCGACATGTGATTGAATCAATGTTTGCATTTTTGGAGAAGTGCGATATGCACGCTTCCTAACCGGGGGTGCATCTTGTGTGTGGATGTTATGTTTGACCATGTCTGTATTACCAAAGTCTGTGCTGGTTTTACTGAAGACATCATGGTAAGACGAGAGCAAGTTGTGTAGATCAGAACTCTCTGCCTGTGTCAGATTTCCACACTTGACATCAATAGGCAGCTTGGTTGGCTGGGTGACATTAGTTGGCAGACTGGATAGCGGTACTGGGTAGGTGGAAACATTACATACAGGAGCTGAATCCTCACTTATGTCAGTGTCTGACACTGGAATAAACTGTCCTAACTGCAGACCTGAATGCAGCACCATAGGGGTGTGTGTGGGGTTGATGATGCGTGCAACAGTACAGCCATTTTCAGCAGTAGACAGCGTTCGGGCAACTGCCATACCATCCATCTCCGGTTGCCGGGGTTCAAGGCAGCCGCTGTAACTGCGTAGGAGGCCTGCATTGATTACAGGGGGAATCAGGGCAACTTTACAAATCATTTCACAGCGTGGGGGAACAGTCATGTTCTCCATTATTTGTGCTGTACAACTAGCAGGTGCTAGATCCCTTTGTCTAAGTAGGGGCAGGACCTCATCACCTAGATAGCACAGCCCCCTCCCCATATCTAAAATAACACTGTGAGGAGTGAGAAAGTCACAACCTAATATGACGCCTTGATTTACATTTCTGATGACTTGTACTTCGTGTTGCAGAGTTTGTGACCCTAGCTTAAAGGTGACATCTACCGTACCCAATGTATCCAAGCTTTGGCCAGTCACAGCTTGTGACATGATGAATATCTTTTTTATGGGTCTTCTTGCCAGAGAAGGTATTGACATTTTGGTCTGCTCACTTATAAATGAGATTGTAGAGCCTGTATCTAGCATGATGTGCATATCAGTGCCCTCAACAATTCCATTTACATAGGAGGTGACATCTTTACTTACAGTGGCGTCCGTTTTCACCATTTCAGTCAGGGGAATTTTCATATCTGTAACACCACTAGGGGTTGTCTGTTGTCGGATGTTGTCTGGTATTTCGGTGAGGCCGACCTCTGGGGCTTCCCGGGAAGTAGCTGATGGTTGCCCCGCATCATCAGCTAGCATCCGTTTCCCTGTTCAAATCTGCCCTGATCTTTGTAATCAGTGTTGGTGGGGCTTCGCTGACCTTTGTCCTCATACTCTTGGAATGACACATGTTTGGGACTTGGGCTTCGGCGACGCGAATCATAGTGATGTCTACTGGGAGAAGTTTGTCTCCATCTTCTTTCTCTGTGGGGGTCACAGGCATGGGCTGAGTAGTGAGTATCTCTGTAAGGCTGTCGGTACCTGTCAGGTTCTCTGTGGGTGAAATCCTGATGGTGGCGGTTTACATGAGGGTAGCGTTCTGGAGAAAAATTATGGGAACGTGAATATCAGGATGGGGAATGCCCATAACCTGAGCTCCATGCCTTTGTGGGTCTCTCTGGGCTCCTCCCATAAGGTGAGGGAGATCGACCAGGACGCACCAGCATGTTCCTTTCCCGGTGGTGCCCACTACTTTGTTCATCCAGCTTCAGTTTCAGAGCGCGCAGATCATTACTTAAATATTTTACAGTAGTAGTTAGATTCTGGACAGCTTTTCTGAGTTCAGGGTCATTTTCACGCACCGAATTTACGGACTGTGTTGGGCCAACAGCTCCGATAATGACATTAGCTGGGGACACTGGCATTACCAATCTGGCTGCTTGGCGAGCCCGCTCAGTTTGGGAAGCAACTTTGCACACTTCGGTGAAAGTTTTCACTCCTCTTTCATGACACTTGACTTGAAGCTCTTGATCCAAACCAGCAATGAAGCGAGACATTTTCATATACTCTGAAGCTTTATGCTCAAACTCGGAAAAAGCTTCTTTGACCAGCCTGCAAACATCTGCAGCATAAACTTCCATTGCTTCATGAGGCAATCTTGGACGGGCATTAGGGAATGCTTGAAACGATGCAATTATATCCTTCTGGCCAAAAGCTGTCTGCAAATGTCTCTTTGTTTCAGCATAAGAGCTCTGAGTTTCCAGAGGCAGATTATCCCAAACAATGAACAGTTGTGGTGGTAGTCTAGTCGGTAGCTCCGCTGCTAACACGGTACTCAAATCCACGCCACTGTCCTTGTAACGGGCTTCTTGAATCACCTCGTAGCGGCGAACCCACAGTTGAAAAGACTCACGGCTATCGTTGAGAAAGGGCGGCGGTAAGGGAATGCCCCGTGGCGCTCCCGATGCTCTGCTGGAAGGCGGCACAGCTGGCGTTGGAGCTCCACTTGAGCTTGTGCTAGCTCGTGGCTCACCAGCGGAGAGTGATTCATCATCAGACATGACAAGCTTTCTTCCTCTTAGCCTTCGTACGGATCTAGACGACCGATACACGGTTTCTAAACTCACTTGAAGCTAATACGCGGGAGAAAAAAAAAATGTCGTGGGGTAAAAGACTAGTTAGCTGGCTTACTGTATCTCAAGCTACGTTAAGCTAGCGGATAGCGCGGCTATCGTTAGCCGTTAGCTTCAGCCACTCAAAGTTGAACAGAATCCCAAGGGACGATATTCCACCATACACACATCCCACCGCTGCCACCAGTGTAAGCGTCGTGGGTGTATGAGCAGGAATAAATCAGTCCAAGACGTTCTGGGTTTTACTCATAACTTTAGTCCAACTCCACAATCCAACTGAACCGCCAAGTTCCCTTCTTCTCCCCTTTCTTTCCTCACACCCCCCAGACGCCCTGAACAGCGTCGACTAGTGGTCATAACTAATACATGTAATTATATTTACATCATACAGTTTCACTCTTACATTAGCACCAAAACTAGTGGATGAAACTACTTTGTTAGGTTTAGGCACACATCACACTCTAAAGTTATCTTGGGGGCATGTCATTTATTCGTCTTTGTTTTGGCACCGCCAACGAACAGAACAAACATGGAAGTCGGTAATCCCTCACGTGAGCAAAAGGTGGTGATCTTTAAAACCCGTAACCACACCAGGCCCACGAGCGGCTTACGACGCAAGCTAGAACCTGCAAAACAATGACAATAATTATACAATACAATAATATAAACGTACTATTGTTGGGGTTATACACATGTGCCATACTGACCAGTTCTGAGGTGTATTCCCAAGCGGCCAATCGTCCTCAGCACCTGGAGGAGCATTTGAGAATGACAAAGAGGAGAGATTGAAGAGAAATAACATACTATATACCACGAATCAATGTCTTTTTTTCGTCATACTGACTTTTTTGATATACTCTAGTATGATTTTTTTAAATTACATCTATTTCGACACTGCCATGACTAATATACTTTATCTTTACAGCATTTTTCTGACAATTCTTTTACTTTTCCAACATTCTATATTTCTTACTGACTTTTTCAATGTATAATTGTTGTTATTATATAATATGCTATAGCATTTCTTATGATATACTATACTAATACTTTCATATTACATTTCTCCCTGTAGCCTGCAGTCTAGCTTTCTTGAGGCTGTGTGATAAATTGTGTCCGACTACAACTCCTCATAATTTGCTGGTTCGGCCTCAGCGGTCCCGAGCCCGGTGGTTTACATCCTGGCCACTGTTCTGTCAGTATATTCCTGAGACCTGCTTCCCTGTGCCTGCAGTGACCTAAGCCTGACTCCAGCCTCCGTTCCTGGTCTGCTAAGCATCAGCTCCCTCGCCCTGTTGCCTCCTCTCTGGCTCAGCTCTCTGCTTAACTTCAGCACAAGTCACATGACCAGCCCAACGCCAAATAAAGCCACCTTCTAACTCACCCTTGGCTTCCCGTCTTTTTGTCTGCACTTTACTCGTCTAGCCTAACAACGAATGTTTTCTGCCTTTTTCTTTTGCATATTCTACTAATTACATTACACATTACTCTAAAAAAATGATTGTATGCTACACTGTAACAGACTATTATGAGTCAACTTTATGGCATACTATACATTGACTGTGTTATGGCATACTATACAATGTCATTTTTATTTCTTTTTTTTGACACATTACACTGACTTCTTAATTACATTTTATGGCACTCTATACTATGACCTTTTTCCATACACTGACTTTAAATACTTTTTTCAACACCATCTGTCTACACCTATTATGAAGATCCATCTGTCTTGTCTTCTGATGGAGGACTATCTCCCTACACCTATTATGAAGATCCATCTGTCTACACCTATTATGAAGATCCATCTGTCGTGTCTTCTGATGGAGGACTATCTCCCTACTCCCATGATGCAGATCCAGCTACCTGGTCTTCTGGTGAAGGACTACCTCCCAACTCCTGTGATAAAGATCCGGTATCCTGGTCTTCTGATGGAGCAAAACCAACAGACTATACTGCTGCAGCCTCAGCCTCAACTGGTTGCCCTAACAGAATTACAATAAGGACATTCTTTAGTAAAATCATGGCTACCCTCTGTTGCTGCTGGCGTCACAATGTGGAAGTCTAAATTAATTATATGCACTTACTTGTTTTTAGGTCTTTGAAAATAAAATATATGTTTGATTTGTTACTATTTTCAATAAAATTGATTGACAATCACTATACAATGTGTTGGGCTGCTTCATTACAGTACATTACAACCAATACAAAAATGATTGTATGCTATACTGTGACAGACTATTATGAGTCAACTTTATGGCATACTATACATTGACTGTTATGGCATACTATACAATGTCATTTTTATTTCTTTATTTGACACATTACACTGACTTCTTAATTTCATTTGATGGCACTCTATACTATGACCTTTTTCCATACACTGACTTTAAATACTTTTTTCAACACTATACTGAGACTGTTAAATACCTTTTTATGGATCTACTATACTATTACTTTTTCTTCTTTTTTAAAGCACTATATCATGACTTTTAAAAGATAACAAACCAAGACATTTTGTATAATATACTATACTTTTTATGAGATTTTCCTGACATTAAATCCTCTGGTTTGATTGGCAACTAGTGGCTTTTAATCAAATGGTATCATTATGATGACGAGCGGGTCACAAGGTTGTCTCCTCCATGAGGCACTCGAGAAATAAATAATCCAATTAATGTTACTCTCCCACGACAGAGAAAGAGCTCTCAAATTATCCGTAGCCAACGCAACCTGGCCATCGATGAGGGAAACGACTCTCATCTCATTCACAGAGACGTCCTCCTCGTTCCAGCCCATTCAGAAGGTGACTCATCCATTTACAGTAAAGCACAAACCCCATCCTTTGGCCCCCTCCTCTTGCAGGGGGGAGCTATAGCAAAGCCAACAGAGACCTCTAGAGGCCATTGTCAGCTACTGCTGAGGAAATAAGGCACAACTCAGGAGAAATCTTTGTAACAATATCACAGCAGCTCCATGATTCAACTTCCTGCCCCTGACCACTGGAAGGTCTGTCACACCAGACTCTGATTAGGGGCCTCAGAGCTGCAGCATGTCAGCATACTTTACCTATGACCTTTCCTCTTGAAAGCATGCATGCACACACACGCACGGTCAATTCTACAGCACCGCATAACAGCAAAGTGTCTCTGGATAAGTGATTTAGTAGCCCCTCGGTTTCCACAGAAACCATTAGATTAACACACTTTGGGACCTGGTTTGTTCTTTGTCCGTAATCATTCATAAATTAATAAAACAAAAAAGTATCTGTGGAGCACAAGGTACAACACAAACAGGGCCTTTTATTCATTGAAGATGTTTGATGTAACACAAGCAGGAAAAGTGATTACCTCCTGGACTATAAATATTGATTTTTATACATACACATCTGTATTTCAAGCAGGGGCTGGTGCCTCTTAATTACCTGTTGAAATATTGATTCTCCAGAAAAACTCTAGCTCAAAGGGAAGACTTTGCATTATCTATACTGGAGAGTTGGAGTTTAAAAGCTCAACTCAACTCTGTGTGCAGCAGTGCATGTGCACGTAGTTGAGTTCAAACATCAATTTGTGAGAGGATCACATTAGAGATGGGCTGAAATATCTTATGAGAAGTGCCTTTATTATTGTAATTAGGAACATTTACAAAAGGTTGTATTTTAGTACACTTTTTATTAAAAGCCCCCTTGCGCTGAGATTGCGCACTATTTTAATGAAGTATCGATACTAAAAATATGCAAAGTCTTATCGTTTTTAACGTACAGGTACCAGGATACCTTTTTAGTATCGATACACCGTGCAACATTACCACCTTGTGTTGGCTTTTGACCCAACAAAATCACAGAAGTTAAAAACTCCTACTAGTGGAAAGTATATACATTTGCTCATGTACTGTATTTAAATAATATTAAATTAAATAAATAGAAAAAGTATTTTGATATGTTTTTTTTAATAGAACATATTGCACTAAGAATGCCAACTGTAACTATTGGGCACCATCTTTGTTTAGATATTTCTCTATTCTATAGTGTATTTTATTATTATAGCTTTTAATTGTAATTCTTTATTTCCTACCTCTTCTCTAAATGTGTATTCAGTTGTAATTTGTATTCCTGGACACATTGAATACTGTAACCCTTACAATAAATGACTGCTTCCTTAATTTGCACTTTTTTTCCTGATGTTATCAATGTTTTTGTATCATCGTATCTATGATATGGTCCCAGCCTCCCTGGTTACTTTGAATCAAAACGGTACTCGAGTAGTTTGCCACACTTCTTGAGTGATAATTAATATCTATACTTCACACACTCATGCTTTATATTGAAAGCATACAATCCAGTCCACTAATGTTGCGTCATACCACCGCGTTTCAGCGCTCTTCGGTAAAACCGGGGACCTTAATCCCGCCTCTTGGCCGCCACCTGCTGCCCGAAGAGCGCAACTCCCCCAACAGGAGCCCTTGCATTCAGGCACCCGGAGTCTCCTCAGTGCACCTCCTCGGAACCAAGGCTACCGAGTCCTCAGCTTGGACTACACGGCAGCTTGTCAGCGGCCGACCACCAACAAACATCAGTAATCTGGGTACACGCCAAGAGGACAGGACTGTGCGTCCCAGCTCGAGGAGGAGGAGAGTGAGGAGGAGGAGGAGGAGGTGGGAAGCTCTTGTATAAAGTCAAAGGGCTGCACATGTGTGGCCACACTGACAGAGAAACCAGACTGCGTGAATCTCTTGAGGACGTTCACTGAAACACTTTGACCGACACTTTGGATGCTTATTTTGTGTCCACTTCATTTAGGGTAACAATTATTTGAGATTATCATCTACATTTTTTAAATCACAGTTTAGCACTCTAAAAACACTCCATTTTGGCTTGCAAAATATGTATTCAAATGTAGATTATAATTTTTGAGCCCAAGCGACTTGAAGGCCGTGATTGCTTTTGGAGTGCTGCATCAAAGAAGTTCTTGGAGCATTGTTCACGGGAGCAGTTTGGTGAAAAATAGTTATCGTTTGAAGACGGCTGTCTGGGATAAGCGGTTGAAAGAGAACATGAAAAACATACAACAACATCTGGTGCCAGTGGGTCCTCTCCTGTCCTTTACACACTCCAGCATGCTGTTGAAATGGGTAATGTTGGTGGTGTGGGGCAGGTCTCTCTTTGGTTCTCCTGGAGCCTCGCATGCTTCTGATGTTGCTGGTGATCTGCAGTCGGTTCCTTGGTTTTGGGAACGAAACCTGGTCATTTTCGCCCGGCAGGTTTACGAGCTGGTCCTCGCCATGTTAAACCGGAAAGGGCCGCACGTTAGCTGCAGATTGAGGCGAGTGAACTATGAAATCACTCTGAGAGCAGACAGGACATTGGAAAGCTGAATGCCCCGTCAAGTCAAGTGCCGACAGTGGGATCAGCGGTGCACGTCAAGCCCGTCGCACTTGGCGTACCTCTCCCAAATGTCCTTCCTTGTGTCAGTTCTCACCGTGGTTTTCCTCCTGTCAGCAGACTCCCCTGGCTCCCATTCCAGCGATCGTCTTGCGCTGGCCAAATATCATAGTTCTTCAGACTTTTGTGTCAAGTTCCTGAGCAGAACTATTTGGTTATACTAAGTAACACATCAATCTGTTACCAGCCTATTATATTCTCAGATCACAGCCTTCACAACAGCAGACTGGTGAACCTGTGGCGATGGCAGATACTGTGGGAACACAGACGCCTCTTCATTCGTCTGATCAGAAGCATGATGTGGTGGCTTCCGCCTAATGAGTGTTGTGGGTTCCAGTTAAACTGAAACGCTGTGTAACTTTGGGGTCTTTGTTTGGGCACCTGACAAAAGATTGTTTTCTCTGAATCGTCTCATATTACCAACTATCTGTGTTTGTTTAATGACGTTGTAACTCGTACACAAATGCCTTATCTACTCCAGATGCTTGATTACTGCCACACTGTGTGGATCAGATGGGCTCAGCTCACTTTTTGCAGTGATGAGTTCTGGGTTGCAGAACGCATCGTCTACCGCATCAGGTCGCTGTCGGATCGGCTGTGCGACGCACTGCTGGGGAAGTGCAAGTAAGCAAAGGCTACCGTCAGCAACCTCGGAAAGGTAGAGGGGCAGGTGCAGCTGGTACGGGCGAAGGGGACTGCGATGGAGCATTATCCCGTGCCCACAAGCCAGAAGGAGCTCACGTTTAACCAGTGAAATCATTCTGCCAGAAAGAAGGAGACTCTCTCCATTGTGTGGCCGTTGCAATATTTGGAGGTTTATGTTACATCTGGTGTTCCACTGGTGGTCTCCCCAGACCATTGTCTTACACTGACGATGTGAAATGCATAAAGTGAGTAGCCTATGCATTAAAAAAATGATATGGATGAAAACGAGAGACAGACCAAAACCATGAACGCATCCCCCAGGAAAGAGTTCCTGTGCTCCTGTAACACACCGGTTGCCCCATGGAATGTTAATGGGATATGATTTGGGCTGGACATGATCAAATAATAGGGAATAGTGACCTTTAAATGAAATGTGGCAATAGCAAATGCGTGCTGATAACATTTCATTATTTCCCATTTTTCACATACTCGTTTGCCAGGTGCTCTTTTGAATGTATGAATATTCTCTAAATAATCTGTAAAATCTAACAAAGTGCAGGAAAACATTTTTATTCCCCATATCAGGACCTGAACTGATATATTTAGGAGATTGGATGAATAAAAACATGTTTTTCAGCATGTAGCTGCTGTATTAAAAGTTGTTTGTCAGAGAGTTCTAAAACGGAATGCAGTGAGTTCTAAATGATGTTGTTAGAATGAAGTTCTTGAAGCAGAGGTGGAATATGGTCATTTCTTCTTCAGCACTGAAAGAGAGACACACACTTTTGAGACAAGCATCATTTGGAGAAAGATTCAAGCTTGAAGGTTCATTCCCAACCTTGGAAATACTAAACTGAGAAGATTTGACTTTTAGAAAATGTCATCGTGGAGCTTAGATGCCTCTGGTGTGTCAGGTAAGACAGACTCAACACGCTCAAAATACATTCGGCATGATGCTGAATGTATCTGCTTTGAAATCAAACTGTGGACACTGATTTGTTGCTTTTGACTGAGGTCTAAACCCCAGGACCCCAGCACATTTGAAATTATTATTTAAAAATCACTTATTAAACCAGAAACTAAGAAGTCATGAGGAACAAAGTGACTTAGCGGCCGCTAAGACTAGAAAAGCGCTACATAAATGCAGACATTTATATCTGTTTTCTGAAATAAATAGATTAACATGATACACATGATATTAACAGTATTTGACACATTCTTCTCCTTCACATGGTCTCAGAAACACAAGCCAACACTGCTCTGCAGAACTTGTTCATCACAAAGTCCCACATGACTGAGCACACTGACATCTGCCCAATGGAGGCCTCAGCGGACAGGGTGAACACCTCTGCAGCAGATTGGGGTGACTGGTTTCCTGGTAAAGGACTACCTCCCTACACCTATTATGAAGATCCATCTGTCTTGTCTTCTGATGGAGGACTATCTGATGGAGAACTTCCGCCCTACACCTATTATGAAGATCCATCTGTCTTGTCTTCTGATGGAGGACTATCTGATGGAGAACTTCAGCCCTACACCTATTATGAAGATCCATCTGTCTTGTCTTCTGATGGAGGACTATCTGATGGAGAACTTCCGCCCTACACCTATTATGAAGATCCATCGGTCTTGTCTTCTGATGGAGGACTATCTGATGGAGAACTTCCGCCCTACACCTATTATGAAGATCCATCTGTCTTGTCTTCTGATGGAGGACTATCTGATGGAGAACTTCAGCCCTACACCTATTATGAAGATCCATCTGTCTTGTCTTCTGATGGAGGACTATCTCCCTACACCTATTATGAAGATCCATCTGTCTACACCTATTATGAAGTTTCATCTGTCGTGTCTTCTGATGGAGGACTATCTCTCTACTCCCATGATGCAGATCCAGCTACCTGGTCTTCTGGTGAAGGACTACCTCCCAACTCCTGTGATAAAGATCCGGTATCCTGGTCTTCTGATGGAGCAAAACCAACAGACTATACTGCTGCAGCCTCAGCCTCAACTGGTTGCCCTAACAGAATGACAATAAGGACATTCTTTAGTAAAATCATGGCTACCCTCTGTTGCTGCTGGCGTCACAATGTGGAAGTCTAAATTAATTATATGCACTTACTTGTTTTTAGGTCTTTGAAAATAAAATATGTTTGATTTGTTACTATTTTCAATAAAATTGATTGACAATCACTATACAATGTGTTGGGCTACTTCATTACAGTACATTATAACCAATACAAAAATGATTGTATGCTATACTGTGACAGACTATTATGAGTCAACTTTATGGCATACTATACATTGACTGTGTTATGGCATACTATACAATGTCATTTTTATTTCTTTTTTTTGTCACATTACACTGACTTCTTAATTACATTTTATGGCACTCTATACTATGACCTTTTTCCATACACTAACTTTAAATACTTTTTTCAACACTATACTGAGACTGGTAAATACCTTTTTATGGATCTACTATACTATTACTTTTTCTTCTTTTTTAAAGCACTATATCATGACTTTTAAAAGATAACAAACCAAGACATTTTGTATAATATACTATACTTTTTATGAGATTTTCCTGACATTAAATCCTCTGGTTTGATTGGCAACTAGTGGCTTTTAATCAAATGGTATCATTATGAGGACGAGCGGGTCACAAGGTTGTCTCCTCCATGAGGCACTCGAGAAATAAATAATCCAATTAATGTTACTCTCCCACGACAGAGAAAGAGCTCTCAAATTATCCGTAGCCAACGCAACCTGGCCATCGATGAGGGAAACGACTCTCATCTCATTCACAGAGACGTCCTCCTCGTTCCAGCCCATTCAGAAGGTGACTCATCCATTTACAGTAAAGCACAGACCCCATCCTTTGGCCCCCTCCTCCTGCATTGGGGAGCTATAGCAAAGCCAACAGAGACCTCTAGAGGCCATTGTCAGCTACTGCTGAGGAAATAAGGCACAACTCAGGAGAAATCTTTGTAACAACATCACAGCAGCTCCATGATTCAACTTCCTGCCCCTGACCACTGGAAGGTCTGTCACACCAGACTCTGATTAGGGGCCTCAGAGCTGCAGCATGTCAGCATACTTTACCTATGACCTTTCCTCTTGAAAGCATGCATGCACACACACACACGGTCAATTCTACAGCACCGCATAACAGCAAAGTGTCTCTGGATAAGTGATTTAGTAGCCCCTCGGTTTCCACAGAAACCATTAGATTAACACACTTTGGGACCTGGTTTGTTCTTTGTCCGTAATCATTCATAAATTAATAAAACAAAAAAGTATCTGTGGAGCACAAGGTACAACACAAACAGGGCCTTTTATTCATTGAAGATGTTTGATGTAACACAAGCAGGAAAAGTGATTACCTCCTGGACTATAAATATTGATTTTTATACATACACATCTGTATTTCAAGCAGGGGCTGGTGCCTCTTAATTACCTGTTGAAATATTGATTCTCCAGAAAAACTCTAGCTCAAAGGGAAGACTTTGCATTATCTATACTGGAGAGTTGGAGTTTAAAAGCTCAACTCAACTCTGTGTGCAGCAGTGCATGTGCACGTAGTTGAGTTCAAACATCAATTTGTGAGAGGATCACATTAGAGATGGGCTGAAATATCTTATGAGAAGTGCCTTTATTATTGTAATTAGGAACATTTACAAAAGGTTGTATTTTAGTACACTTTTTATTAAAAGCCCCCTTGCGCTGAGATTGCGCACTATTTTAATGAAGTATCGATACTAAAAATATGCAAAGTCTTATCGTTTTTAACGTACAGGTACCAGGATACCTTTTTAGTATCGATACACCGTGCAACATTACCACCTTGTGTTGGCTTTTGACCCAACAAAATCACAGAAGTTAAAAACTCCTACTAGTGGAAAGTATATACATTTGCTCAAGTACTGTATTTAAATAATATTAAATTAAATAAATAGAAAAAGTATTTTGATATGTTTTTTTTAATAGAACATATTGCACTAAGAATGCCAACTGTAACTATTGGGCACCATTCTGTTTATTTTGTATAGCCCAATATCACAAATTACAAAT
Organism: Cyclopterus lumpus; assembly: GCF_009769545.1. Taxonomy (NCBI): domain Eukaryota; kingdom Metazoa; phylum Chordata; class Actinopteri; order Perciformes; family Cyclopteridae; genus Cyclopterus; species Cyclopterus lumpus. The sequence goes on along the minus strand of NC_046980.1, from coordinate 14,603,440 downwards.
TTGCCTCAGAGGGCTTTACAATCTGTACACATACGACATCCCTGTCCCAGGACCTCACATCGAATCAGGAAAAACTCCCCAAAAATAACCTTTGACAGGGAAAAAAGGGAAGAAACCTTCAGGAGAGCAACAGAGGAGGATCCCTCTCCCCGGATGGACAGAAGCAATAGATGTCATGTGTACAGAATGAACAGCATTTACAAAGTTACATAAACACATTACATGAATATGACAATGTATGAATGGAACTCCAATTCATGAAACAGAAGGAGATAGAGAGGAGGCGCATCAGCAGGGCCAACGCGGGAGGCCGGCTCACCAGGCATCAGACACCGCCAGGTCCAATGGATCCTATGAGACGTGAAGTCACAACGACTCCGGGGAGGAAGCAGAGTTAATAAGGTGCAATGGAGAGATGTAAATTCATCCATAAGGAGAGAGAGAAGATGAGATAGGTGCTCAGTGTATCCTAAAACATCCCCCAACAGCCTATAAGCCTATAGCAGCATATCAAGGGGCTCGACCAGGGCAAACCTGATTCAGCCCTAACTATAAGCACTATCAAACAGGAAATTCTTAAGTCTATTCTTGAATGAGGTGACTGTGTCTGCCTCCCGGACTGAAAGTGGAAGCTGGTTCCATAAAAGAGGAGCTTGATAACTGAAGGCTCTGGCTCCCATCCTACTTTTTAGGACTCTAGGAACCACAAGTAGCCCCGCATTTAGTGAGCGCAGCTCTCTAGTGGGGCAATATGGTACTACAAGCTCCTTAAGATATGATGGTGCATCACCAATCAAGGCTTTGTAGGTGAGGAGAAGAATTTTAAATGTGATTCTTGATTTTACAGGGAGCCAGTGCAGAGCAGCTAATACAGAAGTAATGTGATCTCTTTTCTTAGTTTTTGTGAGTACACGAGCTGCAGCATTCTGGATCAACTGGAGGGACTTAATCGAATATTAAATAAATGAAAAAATATATAAAGAAAATCCTAAGAAAAAAAACATATATATATATATATATATATATATACATATTTGAGTTTCAAATAGATTAATAAATAATAGAGAAAATATATTAATTGCATATCTTAATACTATGATATATATGTTGGAGTTTCAAATAGATTATTCAATAATGAGAACATATGTAAATTAAATAGTAAAACAACATAATAACATTTACATAACAAAGTGCAAAAATAATTCTATTGCAGGCAATGAAATAATTCAGTGAAGATAGATTGTGAATTAAGGGCACAAACTGCAGCTCCAACTGCCTGCCCTGGTTCTCTTCAGGCTTGCATTGTGCATGGAATCATTTCTGTCACATTAGATCTAGAAAATGAAAAGGTAGAAATCAGAAAGTTTCCGTGAGTTTTTAAACAATTAGACCTGTCATTGTTTTTAACAAATGTTTCCCACTATTAAACTAGACATTATGTATTTATTTTAACCTTACTAAGAAAGAAGATATCTAGTTCACTGTCAATCTGTCGATGTATCAAAATACACAACTTCACAAGTTCGAAGTTCTACACCTTTTTCTTTCTATTGTCGTGTCAAAAGTTGACCCTACCAGGTGAAACTTTTTAAGATGAAATGATTAATATCGAAAAACTAAAACTTATCTTTAAAGTTTTTGTTCTCGCAAGAAGAGGCTCAGTTGCACAGAGCCACAACGATTCTGTGCAAGTGAGTGCTGAAGATTAAAATTCACAGCGCTATAAAGACAGTATACAGAGGAGTGGGTTGTTATTGGAATATTCAGCTTTGATATTTACAAACAAAGGAGTACTTATCAGTGTTGTCACAAGACATATAGATGCATGCATGTATACAGCAAGGAGGTCTTTGTCACACATGCTAATAGTTGTGACACAAAAGCATAAGTCCATACGTCCTTTATTCATACATCCGTGTATGTTATTTAGGCAGCTGCTGCATATACCACGAGTCTCAGAATGCAGTCCTTGATAGTTTATAAAACAGTCCACCTATAATATAAAATATATAAGATACTCATAAGAATTAAAAAATCCCATTACACTACCTACATATTCACATTTGACATTAAAAAAGTTATCTGAATTGCTTCTATCTCTGAGTTAAAGGCAAAACCGTTTGTCCACCTCTAAACCTTAACGCTGATTGTGACGCTGCATTAACAAAAGCAAACAAACACAGACAAATAAACCCTCACCCAATTTGTCAGTGGAGGCCCAGATGGCAGTTGCTTTCAAACTCAAACACTGAAATACAAAAGTATAATAAACAATTATTATTAACACCAAAATCATCTTTTTATTCAAATACACAGGGGTCAGGCATTAACTGAACAAATATCTTCCAATATTTTTAGTATTACTGGAAAAACTGCATTATTGCAGTTTATTCTCATAGAAAAAAGATTTAGCATAAAAGAAAATGTAAAGACAGAATTTTGAGTTGTGTGGCACACATGCCCTTAAAACAAGGTATTCTTTGCTGTGACAATACAAAATATTGATAAACTATGTCTAAATATCAATCGGGGTCTGTTCAGATCCCCTACATTGTTCAGGTCCCCTTCATCTCTCTATCTCTCACTATTTATGTGAGGTCGCTCTGTGTATCTCGGTGCTGATAAATATTCCCTATTCACCTGCTAAACTGCCACCAAATACCTCATAGGTCATCGAGTTGATAAATATGTGTTTTTACATGAATTAACACTTCTGTTTTGTATTCCTTGTCTGCCCTGTGTATTTTTATTTTGACTTTTTCAATGATTGTTTGTTTTCTATGGATTTCACTAATTGTATAATGCAAACTGGCTTTTGCATTTTTGGCATAGTGAACACTTTTTGACCGTACTTCCCTGCCGTGTTGTTTGTTTGATTCCTAACAAACCTGAAGTTAGTTTCGTATCCCACCCCCACACCACAGACAAACACTATCCTTACAAACCTGATGCTTTCAGTATTTTGAGAGCCAGTGTTTTTCTCTCATTCTTCATGTCCTTTTTGGATGTCCCAAACGTGATTGTTGGAACCGTTGGAAAGGCCTCCATCAATGCTCTTGCCATCTAAAAATCAAAAATATTTTAAAAATCATGTGTACCTTACTCTTTCACAGCACAGCTGTTCTAAGCCAAAACTGCATTACTTAAAACGAATCTTATTCAGTCATTTACAACCATTCTTGTATCTTATTATTATATAGAAAAATACAATTGCACAGGTAAAACTGAGTTTAACGACGACATGGACTTCATTTAAAGGTGATAACTGTGAACTAACCTACGATAGAAATACATGATATCCATCCATCCCATCCATCCATTATCAGCCGCTTATCCGGGGTCGGGTCGCGGTGGCAGCAGGTTCAGCAGGCCGACCCAGGCTTCCCTCTCACCCGCAACACTTTCCAGCTCATTCAGGGGATCCCGAGGCGTTCCAAGGCCAGCCGGGAGATATAATCCCTCCAGCGTGTCCTCGGTCTTCCCCGGGGCCTCCTACCAGTTGGACGTGCCTGGAAAACCTCTATTGGGAGGCAGGCGTCCAGGAGGCATCCTGACTAGATGCCCGAACCACCTCAGCTGACTCCTTTCGACACAAAGGAGCAGCGACTCGACTCCAAGCTCCCCCCTGATGTCCGAGCTCCTTACCCTATCTCTAAGGCTGAGCCCGGCCACCCTACGGAGGAAGCTCATTTCGGCGGCTTGTATCCGAGATCTCGTTCTTTCGGTCACGACCCAGAGTTCGTGACCATAGGTGAGGGTTGGAACGTAGACCGACCAGTAAATGGAGAGCTTTGCCTTCCGACTCAGCTCCCTCTTCACCAAGAGGGACCGGTACAGCGCCTGTTTTACTGCTGCAGCCGCACCGATCCGCCTGTCGATCTCCCGCTCCACCTTACCCTCACTCGTGAACAAGACCCCGAGATACTTGAACTCCTTCGCTTGGGGCAGGTAGTTTGTCCCCACCTGGAGGGAGCAATCCGCCGGTTTCCGGCAGAGCACCATGGCCTCAGATTTGGAGGTGCTAACTCTCATCCCTGCCGCTTCACACTCGGCTGCAAAACGCCCCAGTAAATGCTGGAGGTCACGGTCCGAGGAGGCAAACAGGACCACATCATCCGCGAACAGCAGAGAGGCGATCCCGAGACTCCCGGACCGGATCTTCTCCGCCCCCTGGCTGCGCCTAGATATCCTGTCCATGAAGGCCACGAACAGGACCGGTGATAAAGGGCAGCCCTGGCGGAGGCCAACACCCACCGGGAACGTGTCTGACTTACTACCAAGGATAGGAACACAGCTCCTACTGCAGGCGTACAGAGACCGGATGGCCCTTGCTAACGGGTCCGGCACCCCATACTCCCGCAGCACCCCCCACAATAACCCCCGAGGGACCCGGTCGAAAGCCTTCTCCAGGTCTACAAAGCACATGTAAACTGGTTGGGCAAACTCCCAGGACCCCTCCAGTAATCCGCACTGTTTGTCTTGAATCCGAGTTTCGACAAGCGGTCGGAGACTCCTTTCCAGCACCCTGGCATAAGCTTTTCCCGGGAGGCTGAGCAGTGTGATACCACGATAGTTCTTGAAGATGGGAACCACCACCCCGGTCTGCCAGTCCATGGGCACTGTTCCCGACCCCCATGCGACACTGAAAAGGTGTGTCAACCAAGACAGCCCAACAATGTCCAGCGCTTTCAGCATCTCAGGGCGGATCTCATCCACCCCTGGCGCCTTGCCACCAAGGAGCTTTTTGACTACCTTAGCGACCTCTGCCAGGGATATGGGTGAAACCACCCCAAAGTCTTCCGGCGCTGCCCCCTCTCTGGGGGACATGTTGGCCGGGTTTAGGAGTTCCTTAAAGTGCTCTTTGCACCGCCCGACGATGTCCCCAGTCTGGGTCAGCAGTTCCCCCCCCCCCCTGCTGAGAACAGCCTGGGGTAGACCCTGCTTTCCCTTCCTGAGCAGTCGGATGGTTTGCCAGAACTTCCTTGAGGCCAACCGAAAGTCCTTCTCCATGGCCTCCCCGAACTCCTCCCATGCCCGAGTTTTAGCCTCCGCGACCATCGCAGCTGCAGCCCTTCTGGCCTGCCGGTACCCGTCAGCTGCTTCAGGAGACCCCTGGGCCAGCCAGGCCCGAAAGGCCTCCTTCTTCATTTTGACGGCTTCCCTCACCCCCGGTGTCCACCACCGGGTTCTCGGGTTGCCGCCACGACAGGCACCGATGACCTTCCGGCCACAGCCCCGAGCAGCCGCGTCCACAATAGAGGCTTTGAACAAGGTTCAAACGGATTCCATGTCCCCAGCCTCCCTCGGGATTTGTGAGAAGTTCTTCCGGAGGTGGGAGTTGAAGACCTCCCGGACAGGATCCTCTGCCAGACGTTCCCAGTTCACCCTCACTACACGTTTGGGCTTGCCAGGTCTTTCTAGCCGACTCCCCCGCCAGGTTTCTCTGTCATTGCCCACATGAGCGTTGAAGTCTCCCAGGAGAACTATGGAGTCGGCAGGCGGCCCCCTCCCACCGGCCCCCTCCCAGGCCGGATACTCCGAAATGCTGTTCGGTGCATAAGCACAAACAACAGTCAGAGCCTTACTCCCCGCAACCCATAGGCGCAGGGAGGCGACCCTCTCGTTCCCCGGGGAAAACTCCAACACAGCGGCGCTCAGCCGGGGGCCCCACTCCCGCCCGGCGCCTCTCACCCTGGGCAACCAGAAAAGGACAAAGTCCAACCCTTCTCCAAGAGCTTGGTTCCAGAGCCCATGCTGTGCGTGGAGGTGAGCCCAACTATATCTAGCTGGTACCGCTCCACCTCCTGCACCAGCTCCGGCTCTTTCCCCGCTATTGAGGTGACGTTCCACGTCCCTAGAGCTAGTCTATGCCGCCAGCGATCGGCCCGCCCAGGTCTCCCGCCTGGCTCGCCGCCCGGTCTACATAGCACCCGACCCCGATAATTCTCCCTGCGGGTGGTGGGTCTACAGGGTGACTGCTGCTCCATGGTGTTTTTTCGGGCTGAGCCCGACCGGGCCCCATGGGCGAAAGCCCGGCCACCAGACGCTCGCCGACGAGCTCCCCTCCTGGGTCTGGCTCCGGGAGGGTGCCCCGGTTTCCCTTGTCCGGGCAAGGTAGCTTCAGACCGTGGGCTGCTATTCATCAGGATTTTTTGAACCACTGTTAGTCTGGGCTCTCCACCGAGACCTGTTTACCTTGGGAGACCCTACCAGGGGCTGATGCCCCGGACAACATAGCTCCCAGGATCACTGAGCCACTCAAACTCCTCCACCACGTTAAGGTGGCGATTCATGATTCATTCAAATACATGATATATCTTATGAATTAAGTCCACATTACAAAGCACTTACCATGATGACCACAACACCACAGTTATTGCCATCCCTCTGAGTTGGATGTGTGAGAACTCCTCTGGTCCATTTTTTGTCCATCCACTCAGTTTTCCCACGGCTTCTCCTCATCTTCAGGTACTCTCTGTATTTGATTTATGATGTAAGTTATTTAAAGTGGGAACAAAGCAGATAAACCTTGCTACATATGATCCAAATTGTAACTGCATCAGCAACATATTCTTATTAGATTTTATATAATGATTGACAATGATTGATACATCTATGACAAAGAAATACCTTTGGCTTCTCTTTTTCCCTAATCAAACAATTTTAAATAAACACGTATCAATCTATTGAACATCTGTTAATGTAAACAAATGCAGTATTTATTTTAATCCAATACAAACTGTCAAATTTCAATAAATGCTGAAAGGGTGATTTTTTAAAGCTGTAATTACAGCATGGGGGAATTGATTTGTCATTTGAAAACTTACAAACGTGACAGACCAACTACATCTCAAAGTTCCATGACTGTTAACTAAGTTATTGGGTTGCTATTTAGGTATAGGCTGCATGTGCATCACTGAAAACTTTTCTTTACCACCCTCCTACTGACGATTGGCCAACCAAGTTCATGCCTTCCACATAACTGCTGTGCCAACATAGTTCTGCTCACTGACGCAAACCTTTCACTTTAAGGAAAAGCCCCAGAGGGTGTACAGTTATTCATTGAATGAATAAATACCTGATTTTTGTGGCTGCCAGTTTTGATTTTGCCTCCTCTGTGGAACAGCTTGCAGGATCCACCAAAATAGACGGTGTGGTTGACTGCATTTACGTACTGAAAATTATTAATATGTATTTTAATGAAACAAATATTTATAATATCTTCAAAAAATTACTTGACATTGAGTCTATATAGAGGAATAACTATGTAACCAACCAGTAACTTCAAGTGGTTGTTATTTACATTCATAAAGGACACAATGGCCTGGTAATTGTCCAAGTTCACCTGTGAATGAATATAAATATGAATTATAGATTTACACTTGTCCATTAATAAGAATTTCTGCAAAATGTCATGAAGAGTGATTCACACACACGCACATGCACACACACACACACACACACACAAAATAACATGCCAGGAACTCATAATACCTTTGACAAACAGTGCCTGGCAACATGCTCTCTGTCGCCAAAGAGAATGACACCTGCTGTGAAATGATTAAGTATGTAGATGGAAGTGCTCATCTGTAGCTCATTTGCAGCAACTTGAAACACACCTTTGATTATCTAAATAAAGCAAAATCATCATTTAGATACATTTTTGTATTGTGAATCAAAAATACAGTACATGGATTCTATTTTTGATTAATTATAAAGTACACCTAATTATACAGTTATCATTATAACCTGAATATATTTGTTGCAGTTTTCTCTTGTATTCCAAATTGTTTTTATATATTTTAATAAAAGCAACAATTAAGTATATGAATCAACTTTGTTTAAACAAACAAAGTCATGGTAACAAAGACAGTCTATCCATATATTCACTTCGACATAGTAATTAACAAATGCAATGTGTAACATTAAATGATAAATGTTACACATTGAGCTCATTTAACAATCATGAGATGGTCAATACCTTTTATAACTCCTTTCATCTTTGACAATAGGGCCTTAACAAACGAAAATTAAAAAACTGTACCTCTCCTGCTAGCCATTGGTGAGGTCGAAGTGGAAGTCTGCTCAGAAAGGAGAATTTGACGGGCTTTCATTTTTAAATGAAACATCAGAATGTCTTGATTGTCTCTGAGGGGCATCCTGAGATGGTCTACTATGCATTAGAAGTGGAATGATTTCATAACTATGGGTCAGTCTTTTTAAAATATTATCTAAAGTTAGACATAAATTGCCTCGTTAACTGATTTGAAGTCAGCTCAGAAAGGAGATTTTAACAGGCTCTCATCTTGAAATGAAACATCAGAATGTCCTGATTGTCTCTGAGGGACATCCTGAGATGGTCTACTATGAATCAGAAGTGAAATATGCACCATTTCCTTCTAAATCTAGTCTGAAATTAGAGATATGTTTGCTCATATGTTTGCTTAGTTTGGTCAATGTAATTGAAATGTGTCCAGATTTTGCTGCGTTTCCTGTTGACACTGATTTTCTCAACTTGTTTTTACCTTTCCAGTCCGTTGCTCTCTTTCTCTTTCTCTTTCTCTCTCGTGACTCTCTCCCTCCCTCCTGTTCATGTGCTTGATGTGTGCTGTGCTGTGTAACTCCCGCCCCTCTGCTGTTTAGAAAACCTTTATTTTATATATTTTTTAAAACGAACAAACAAAACATTGTTCTCACATCAACACAAAACAAACAACAAATAAACCAAAAACAACAAACTCATGCCTTCAGCGTCTGCCCGCTGGTGGTCCTGAGACCCTATTTGAAATGTTATTGCTCCGGTAAAGTGGAGTCGGAAGCTTTCTCTTCCTTCAGTATCTCGCCCCCGTCCCTGTCAGAGTCCTCGTCCATACTGGACTCAGCCTGTGTGTTCCCTTTGCCCAAAGCGCCCTTTTTTGCTTGCGAGCCCTCCTCTTCCTCCCTGATCTTCCTCTTCAGATGGGGCAACTTCTCCTCATCCTCCTCCATTCCAACCTCACTGTCCTTTAACATGACCTCCTTGTCGTACCCACACTTTTCCTCCCCTCCTCCTATTTCCTGTCCCCTACCCACCTCCACCTGTCCTACGTTAAACCCCTGGCTGCCCTCCTGAATATGCGTGCTCCCCCGGCCCGCCCCTGTCCCCTCATCGTCCACCTGCTCTACAACACCTGCTCCCCCTTCCTCCATTTCCTGGGCCACCTCTGCCCCTTCCTCCACCTGCTGGCCCACCTCTCCCTTCTTCTTCCTCCACCTGCTGGCCCACCTCAGCTTCTTCTTCTTCCTCCACCTGCTGGCCCGCCTCTGCCCCTTCTTCCGCCTGCTTCACACCACTTGGCGGTGGGGGAGGTGGTGAAGTCCGCTGCACGAATGAACAAGGCCGTGGTCATTTTTTTGGAGAGCATCAGCAAGGTCAACACGGTGGTGGAGAGCGGGGTCGTGGTGTTCGACACGCACGTCCCCTTCTCTCCTCTGTTCACTTAACAACACTCTGTGCTCACCTGCTTCACCCCACTCGCCTCCTCCTGCTGCTGCTCCTGACCTCCCTCCTTGTCCCCTCCGTCCTCCTCAGTGTCTTTTGGGTTCTCCTTGGTGCCGTCCTGTCCATCAGCCTTCCTCTGAGGACAGGCCCTGCTCTGATGCCCCTCCCTCGCACAGTTAAAACATTTCTTATTGTCAGACTTTGAATAAACAATAAACAGAGAGTTATCAGCTCTCACTGTAAAAGAGATGTTCAAGTCCTCGCTCCTACAAGGTTTATTGATCAATTTGAGGAGGATCTGGCCAGAGGTGATTTATTATACAGTCCTGTATCTGTCCTTGTGTGGAGAGCTCGAAATGCAGAACATTTGTCATTTTAAAGAGTAGCATTTTAAAGAGTCTATATAGCATGTTAATACTCAGATTACTGAATGGGCTGCATCTTTACCATGCATGGGTTGAGTCTCCTTGAGATGTGGCGGGTCAGAGCTGTTAAGAAATGCATGGTTGGCAGCATCAGTCTTTAGGTTTGAGGGGTGTGATAGAAGAAGTACAACAGGAGTTGCTAACTTTAGTGAGTTTGTATGGAATCCTCTCCTCTGGTTCTGTAAAAGCAATGATTTGGTCTATATTGGCGACTGTCTTGGTGGTATCATTAGCCAAATTGACAACTTTTAATGGCAGTGATAGTAAACAGACCCAGCATGTCATTCACCATTTCCCCCCCTTTCCTCTGCTTTTCGCAGATATTCTTTTTTAGGACCATGTCTCTGACATTAAAATGATCCTCCCATCTGCTTTCCAACTTGCGTTTACGGATCTTCTCCTGAATTTTATGCACATTTTGTTTTACTGTTGCGTAAACTTCTGGTTGGTGTGTCGGTCCTTTGAAAATTTGCTCCCTAATAGCTAAATTCTCCACTTTGTCAGTTGTCATCTAAAATAAAAAAAACAAAAAAACGTAGTTGTTATATCCCAACCCCTTCGCTCCAAAATAAAGGGAGCCACTTACCTCGTACTCCTTTGGCCCCTCCAAGGGATATCTGGCCTCTCTTCCAAACATTAAATAGTATGGACTTTGCTGGGTTGTTTTTTGTTGTTCTCAGGCCAAACAATGTAGCATGAAGGTAGTCATCACATTTTTGGGGGATTTCTTTTGGCAAGTTTGCCAAGAGACCTGAAATATTTCACATTAAAGCATTATTTTGATGGTGTATGTCAATTTTTGAAAATGCATTTGTCATTACTTTATCATTTACTTTACCATATTTTATAACTCTGTCCCCTGGTCTGTAAGCAGTCTCTGAGGTGCACCAAATGTATATACAAAATCAATAATATATTTGGTCATCAGCTCTGCTGATTTATTTTCCAGAGGGTAGGTGCCTGCCCACTTTGTGAAATAATCAACCATCACACAGATGTATTGATTTCCACCCTCTGTTACAGTGAACTTCATGAGATCCATTTCGACCAGCTCAAATGGCTCTGTAACCTGAAAGAGTTGAATGATAATTGGACATCTGTATGAAGTAATATGTAAGCACATTGAGCTGCATGAGACATTGATTTGGACAATAATCTCACCTCTATTGGGTTATATTGAGTCTTTTCTTTTAGACTGGCTTCTTTTGCCTGTAGCCAACACATATTCAAGCTAAATGCCTTTGGTCTAGCACAAATGGTAAGCTTAAGTGAAGGAGATTTATTTGAGTGTTTAATTACAAATATTTCATTACAGCTTTGACATATTTTTAGTAGACCTTGTAAAAAAGAGAGAGATACATTGCGGGTCACTTCTTACCCATTTACAGCTTCCATTCCCTGCCAATAATAGCAGCTGATAACTGCATGATGCGTCTCCTTAACACCACAGTGGGAGCCAATATAGCTGCAGTGCATTTCCTCAAAAATATGATTTGCCTCTGCCACCGTTAGTATCACCTTTGCTAAATGTTCTCGGCCTTTTCGCCTTCTGAAAATGTAATGCAGTACTCCATCTGCTTAAAAAAACCTCAATATAACAACAAAATGACTTATTGAATGATAGTGTTTAGTATTACTACTTTCCCTTGAGCACAAATGTAGAAGCTCTTCTCTTGATGGTATACCTGATGTTTTGTAAGGCCCTCCGGTAAGCGGAGGGCCTTACAAATCCTGGATCGAGACCACAGTTGACCAGGGCCTCAGCTGTCAGGGCCGATGGGTCTATGGTTGCAGAGTATTTTAAATCGCCTCTAAAAACCTCTTAAATGCACATTGTATTTACATTAACCACACTGTTTCCTGTTCTTTAGCGTCTTATATTTAATTTGTTGATTTCACTCTATTAATAAATTTATTTTGTGGTGAATGAACAGCTTTAGAGACCGAGCCCCACAATTTGTTATCCAGCCATGCTAGAAACTTGGTCGACTTTCTGTTCAATGCAGACCAGTTTCCCTTCATGTGTTGTGGACTTCTATTTTCTGTGTTATGGACTGCATCAACATTTCTTGGGTCCACATATACCATGGTAAGACCTATTCCACTCTATGTAATGTGTGTCGTGGTCAGTGCTGTCTAGTACTGTTAGTATGACCCTATGGTTTTATATAGGGTGATAGTAGGCAGGGCCTCGTGAGCCGGCCTCCTGCCTCCGTAGCCAGTGACCCTTCTGCCATGGCCCTGCCAACGCCCTCTCTACCTTCTTCTGTTTACAAGGATTGTGTTGTAACTCTGTACCGTTGTTCATTCTGTACACATGACATCTATTGCTTCTGTCTATCCGGGGAGAGGGATCCTCCTCTGTTGCTCTCCTGAAGGTTTATTCCCTTTCTTCCCCATGAAAGTTTTTTTCTGTTTTTTTCTTGGGACTTTTTCCTGACCCGATGTGAGGTCCCGGGACAGGGATGTCATGTGTACAGATGTTAAAGCCCTTTAATTTGTGATTATGGGCTATGCAAAATAAACTGAATTGATTCTAATTAAAATTAGCTGTCACACATTATTATGGGTTAATAAAAACACAAGGACAGGAATGTACGTATACTGTATTTATACATAAACAAGGAAACGTTTATGGTTTCGAGTTTAGCGCTGTTGACATCTGCATAATCCTTATGCAAAGGCAGTCTGACCCGCAGGACATGGAGTGTAGACCGGATAGTTAGGACAACACGAGGGTTAAAGTATTGGTAATCCCAATTGAATGGGAGTAAGGCAAATATTTTATTTAAAACGGCTGTTTAACAAAGTATAGTCATTATAGAAATTATAATCTATTCCGCAAAGGTTTGTATTTTGGGAGTCACTACATTTGAGAAGTTTGACAACCATCCATATAGCCATATAGACTGCATTTCCAAATTATTTGTCAACATAACAATTCTTGCATAATCCTACAAATGTAGGAGGGAGTTCTTAAATGTATTTACAATACATATTATAGCTAACCTTTTTTTACCTTTATTTCTTGGTCAGTCAACATGTTGTCCACCTCAGTTGCCCTTACTGCTGACAAAAACAAAAAGCCATTTCTAAGCAACCAGTCTAATCTTGTAATCACTATCTTCCATCACACTATCTGGACCTTGAGTCTAAACTAAAAGTTTGATTGATTGATATAACCACGATACCAGATGACATCACGTGTCATATTACTACAATGACATCGATACGTGTTGCCCTAATTTCTGTTTTTATACAGATATTTTCGTCTGTAAGTGCGATAATTCCGATAGCTCCCTGAAGGCATCTTAGGCAAAGAGCGCATGCGCGATGCCCTATCTTTCAACGCTACCTTCAACCTAGCGCAGACGTTTTCCTTCCGCTGACGTCCTCCATCCCAGAGCCAGCAAACCCGCACTCAAACATGAGCTTCACGGTGGAAGAGAGGGGAAACCCCAATTCCCTGAGTTACCGCGTATTCTTCAGTAAGTAGACATTATAAAGTTGTATCATTGTTTGCTGCTCTGAGGTCTTTTCCACAAGCCCCACGGGCTAGCTGCAACCTTCCACGTGTCACTCATTCATTATTGTTGCTGATTTGTTTCTTCCTGCTAGTGATAGTTTGGACTCATGTTCGTACACAAACCGACACTTGTTTTAATTGTCGTCAATGCTCGTTTTGAGCCGTTTTAAATTGCGCTAGCCAGTTTTGTCGGTTTCACTGAGTAAGATAGTAGGTTTCTGACATAACGTCATAACATAAATCTAGACACTCGTCGAATTCTCCACCATTCTTGCCTGGACTTTGTAGACGGAAGTTGGTTCTTTCGGGAAACCTGACAAGGTGCTCAAACACGTCATCTGGCATAAAACGCCCTCTCTGAATATCATGCGTTAATAAACCCCATTGGTATTGATAAACGCAAGATTGCGAGCTGTTAAGCGGTTACACGAGCGTTAATGCTCACTTTAGTTGCTCAGACTGATTATAGTTTAGCTCCGTTTATCATTTTCATCATTTCTTGTAGCTCCCCATGTAGTTTGTAGCCATAGTTCTTTAAAGACAGACCCACGTCCAGCCTCTTTGTCTGTACCACTAGATGCACTACACTAGATGTGTCATTGAACCATGACTTGAGAGAGGTCATGATATATAGACTAAAATGCATAACCCGTAACCTGTGTTTTAATTATTAAGCAACTCATTGGCACACCTTCAGTTAGAATTGAAAGTATGCAGTAATAACAACCTATGCACTCTCTTGGCAAATGCACGATGATCTGTTCTGGTCTAGGACACTGAGTTGTTGATTAGAGACCGATAAGAGACGCCTGTGTGTGTCTGCCATATTCATATAGTGTTTCATCTGTTTTACAGAGAATGCTGATGGAAAGTATGTTTCACCGTTCCATGACATCCCAATGTACGCTGATGAGAGTCAGGTATGGTAGCATCTGTCACCTTTACCCCAGTAAAAAATACATGCATATATATTTATATATGGGTATTTTGTGTACCCTTTAAATATACCCACTGTTTAACATGTGAACTATAAGTGCTGCCATAATATGTAGTTTAATATAACACAAACTGTTACAGACACTGAACCTGTTTAAATGAGGAGTACGGTCATAGTCTATTTGAAAACGGCCTTTACTCTTAAGTGCTATGTCAATACTTGTGATTGCAGTGGATTAAGTATTATCTTATCTTTATGAAACAATAATCCTTTTTAATGTTTTGACCAAAGCAATGTAAGTAAAAACCAGAATGTTGCACATTATACAAGCATGTGTTGTGTCATCTTCAGTTGTGTCCGGTACCATTTCAGAGCAATTAAAGATTATGATGACAGATTCTTGTCACTTACAGAACATCTTCCACGTGGTTGTCGAAGTACCAAGGTGGACAAATGCAAAAATGGAGGTATGAGTTTCAGATAATCTGCCACCATCAGATTTTAGCAGCTTTGACTTTAGTTTGATCACAATGTCTTGGAATAGTTTATCCAACATGTTTCAAAATGTTTTCATTAACCAAAAGGGTAATCCGTCATCTTAAAGTTCAACAAGATTAAACATTGTGATTAACCTTGAATAATTGGTGTGTGTGTGTGTGTGTGTGTGTGTGTGTGTGTGTGTGTGTGTGTGTGTGTGTGTGTGTGTGTGTGTGTGTGTGTGTGTGTGTGTGTGTGTGTGTGTGTGTGTGTGTGTGTGTGTGTGTGTGTGTGTGTGTGTGTGTGTGTGTGTGTGTGTGTGTGTGTGTGTGTGTGTGTGTGTGTGTGTGTGTGTGTGTGTGTGTGTGTGTGTGTGTGTGTGTGTGTGTGTGTGTGTGTGTGTGTGTGTGTGTGTGTGTGTGTGTGTGTGTGTGTGTGTGTGTGTGTGTTTATTTAGCACTAATCAGTTCTTTTAAAAGTAACGGCAATACATTTTTATTTTCAGATCGCTACAAAAGAGCTGTTGAACCCAGTAAAGCAAGATGTGAAGAAGGGCAATTTGCGATATGTTGCCAATGTTTTCCCACATAAGGGCTACATATGGAACTATGGAGCCATTCCTCAGGTTAGTTTTTTGTTTTTCCAATTTGAATGTGTCCTTCCTAAAAACTGTGATGGCTTAAGGGCGATCTTGAAGCTTTTAAGATGTACAACAGCAAATGTTCATATGTATATATGTAATTGTACTTGATTCTGTTCGCATGCTTTGTTCTGTGGCGCTTCAGACATGGGAAGATCCCGCCCACAAAGATGGAGACACAGGCTGCTGCGGTGACAACGACCCCATTGATGTCTGCGAGATTGGCAGTAAGGTACAACGCTAGCTGATGATTTTACATCCTTATGTAAATGTTTCATCTTTCAATAGGTAATTAAGTCACTGTGATTATCGACTTCATTGTTTGCTGTGTACACTAATTTAAGTCAAAAAAGTACTGCTGATGTCAACAGAAAATTAACTGCAAAGTCAAACGTCCTCTCTAGGTGTGTTCCCGCGGGGAGGTAATCAAAGTAAAGGTGCTCGGCATCCTGGCCATGATTGATGAGGGCGAGACTGATTGGAAAGTGATTGCAATCAACGTAGAGGACCCTGAAGCCAACGACTTGAACAGTAAGAACCCTAATTATTTCCCTTTTTAAGTTTCTTAGCAGTCCTTCATCAGTCCTACTGAACCTATTATGTTGTGCTCATGTACGTTCAGATATCAGTGATGTGCAGCGCTTGAAACCTGGTTACCTGGAGTCCACGGTCGACTGGTTCAGGAGGTACAAAGTGCCAGATGGGAAGCCAGAGAACCGGTTTGCTTTCAACGACGAGTTCAAAGACAAGGTCTCCACCCTAGCACACCTTATTTAGCCTTACTTTTGACTGCGTCAAATAGTTTGGGATTCATCTTGAGCACTTTGCCAGTGTTGCTTTTCTCACTTTTCAAACTGTTAACTCTGCTGTGATAAAACATACTTTTAATGAACAGTTAATGCCCTTATCAAACGTGTGCAAACTTCACTTGAACTAGAATTTAAATGAATTATTAACCGACTGTTCTAGCATGAAGTGTTATCAAATAATAATAAAAGCTTTTAACTAAGCACTGATTTGTTTCTGTTTCAGGACTTTGCCATTGAAGTAATCAAGAGCACTCACAACTTCTGGAAAGCCCTCATTTCCCAGAAGACCAATGCTGGTGAACTGAACTGGTGAACACTGTTCTTACTACTTTGACCACGGCTAAAATTACAGCTGCTTTTTAGGACCAATATTAACTAAAGGGTATTAAATTATAGTTTCTAAACTGTGAATTAATGTGTCTTATCATGCAATGCAGCAAAAACACGTGTGTCTCAGACAGTGACAGCTCTTACTGCTGTTCAGTGGATGAGGCTAAAGCTGTTCTTGGTGGAGTAAGTAAGATTTAGTTTTCAACATAACATCTGTCAATACCAGGCCTTATTCCTCCATCATAATTGATGTTTCACTCTATTTCTAGACAAGTCCTTGTGGAAAAGAAGAACCCATCCCCTCATCAGGTAGCTTTTCAAAAAGATATTCCTATAAATATTATAATTGTATTTCTGCTGAACATGAGTGATCTGATGTGAGTGATGCTTTCATGTGCAGTAGATAAATGGTTCTACTATGAGAGGAAGTAAACCAGCAGCGGATTGGAGCGGAATGAATGGCTCATCTCATAGTTGAAGATGGCCTTACCAATGGGAACCAATGGGATGACTGGATGAGATCTGGACGGTTGAGTCTGAGCTGGCTGGTTCCCTGTAAATGGAGAGATACTGGTTAGATATTGTGGGAAAAGTAAAAAAAAGTACTTGTGTCTTGACCAATTATTTGTTGTCTTATTTAACAAAGATCTCTTTGGATATGGGCTGTCATAAACAAATTACTATTCTTGTGGACAAGACTGAACTGCTTGAATAAATAAAGCTTCTCTGGTTAAATTATCATCAAAGTGTGATTTCTTTTTTTTGCAAAACACTTTATGCAACAGAATAAGTTTAATGAGCAGAGATGATATTGAGATAATGTTAAAGAAATCAAGTTGAAATTGGCTGCTTTGGACTGAACTTCTTTTTTTGTTATAGGGCTGCCACCTAGTGTTCAGGACCTTGTATTACTTTTATTTTGTATGCATTTATTTACGGTATTGTTTTCACATTACTATTTGTAATGTATGTATGTTACATTAGGTCATTCCTCCATCTTCGTTTGTGTGCATCTTCGTTACTATCAGGCTCATGCTCTTTTTATTTACGTTAACAATTTACATGAACAAAATAGGTATAATAGCTAAATTAATTCCAGATTTGTATCGGTAGTATTCTGTGCTACTCAACAGTATTAATAACGTTTACAAAGAAACGTATCTTTAGGTCCTCACAATCAAAATGCATTGCCATCTTTAACATAACTTAAAATTGTGCTTTAGTATTTATTGTCTTACTTATGACAAACATTGTAGGTGTTCATATTGTAGAACATTGCGTATACAGTTATTGTTGTAAATGGCATCAGTGCGAGTTTATACCATAACTGCCATGTGCGCGCCCCTCCCCTCCTCCCACTTTATGTTCCAACATTGTGACGTATTTCCGGCTAACTGTCAAACCCGTAGGCTACATGACAGTCGACGGGACAGGTTGGACCAAAAACTAACTCACGGGCATTTCATAAATTCGACAGACGAAGGTAATGGCCCCAATTCCTATATCGCGTTCGCGTTGTTTCAGTCTCCACATTTGGTTTTCAGTGTAGTTTCCTGCTTGTTGAGCCACTTTCCTGACATGATAAAGGTTTACTTTGGCGAGTCACTCGGACCTCTTCGCGCGCGTGTTGTTTACGAACGCTAAATGTATCATTGTTGACTGTATGACAGCGGATGTTGTTGCAAATAGCTCCGGACCGAGGCGGAAATCGTGAAATCGCTGAAACAAACATTGTCCATCATGACTTGTGTGGCTCGTGTTATGTTGTAACGCATGTATATTGGTTTTGGAATACTAATCGGAGATGTGCATTAAAACCTGTTCGGTTTCTGACATGAATAACATTATAGAGGGTTCACTTAAGTCCTGTTGGGTTACAGTATTAATTCCGTAGACCTGGGATTCAAGTGTCCTACTTTAGAAATAGAGTTTGGTGTTTACGACTGAAACACTGTATGATAAGTAACAGTTAGGCATTTTCCCAGTCACTGAAGGCCTCACTATTCATTGCAACACGCACATCAAGTCTCATATAGAGTGACAGGTGTGTGTGAGTGAGAGAGGGAAGCAGGGGGTGACTGCTGAGATCAAGTGTCCTTGGCACAACCCGTCATAAAAATAGTCAAAGGAATATCAGTGTAACTTAGTGAGGCAGCTCTCAGAAACAAAATAGCATCTAAAAATCTTCTGAAACCTGTTTGTTTCGTTCGCCCTCTTTTCCTTTCATGCTTTAAAGCTTCTGTGATTACGCAGAGTTTATACATACCAGTAGAGTAATCCAGGATCGGGAATAATGATTAACAATGAGCTCCAGTGCTAGATCCTGTCCTTTTGGAACACTACATTAAATGCTACACTTATTTTCTATCTTGAAGTGCTGTGTTGTTTCATCTTCTCATGAATGCATGAGGGGAGAGGAGGCTTGGTTAAGGTCTAACTGCAGCGTAGTCAGTGTCCTGGGCTGTGTTCTTCTTTAATGTGCTATAATAAATACATTCAGTTATATGATCTGTATTACAGGCAGTCCAGAGAAATGTCTTTTATTTTTGACTGGATCTACAAGAGCTTCAGCAGTGTCTTGCAACTATTAGGTAAAGTACTGCACATACTGTACATATCAATAATATAGCCCACCCTTAAGTACCAGAACGTTGTTGTCATGTAACATGGATAAAGTCTCTCCAGAAAGCAAACTTCTCAACGTTTCTTGTGAACGTGTCAGAAAAGATTGCTTGTCATTCCCTTTGTCAGTAAAGGTCATGAAAACTATGGGGCTACAAACAAAATACCTAACACAAATCTCCCAAAACTATGATGACTATACAGGTTGTTTCAAAGACTAGCTGAAAATAGAGTTCCATAAAGTTTTTAAAAAATGTTTTTGATATCATCTATTTCTAAAAATAGATACCAGCCAATTTGCATAAAAACACAGATGTGGTAGAATTTCCATCCCATGCCTGAATGAAAAATAAAGACAACCACTTGGTGTTGATGACTTCTGTCTTCCTCCTGCTCATCATCATCTTAAAGATAAAAAACAGTTACTTTAAATGAATATGGTTATATTCTTTTTACCCTCAGGGCTGTACAAGAAGACTGGGAAGCTTGTGTTCCTTGGACTAGACAATGCTGGAAAAACTACACTCCTGCACATGCTCAGAGACGACCGGCTCGGACAGCACGTGCCAACGCTACATCCAAGTACATTCAGTGATTTGACATGTTGTCTGTTCTGCAGTCAGTTTGGTTTCTTGCCTCATCACTTATCTAAAGTCAGTGCTTCCCTTCTGTCCTCAGCATCTGAGGAGCTGACCATAGCTGGGATGACCTTTACAACTTTTGACCTTGGAGGTCATACGCAAGGTAGGAATAAGAAAGATGCCGTTTGATGCACTGCCAGCTGTGTTTACACACATGCTGACATTGTGTTGCTCTCTCAGCACGAAGGATCTGGAAGAATTACCTCCCAGCCATCAACGGTATCGTCTACATGGTGGATTGTGCAGACCATGAGCGACTAGCAGAAGCTAAAGTTGAACTGGATGTAAGTTTATTATATTGGTTTCCCCTGTATACAACACTCAGCGCAGGTCTCTTTGGTGTATATTTGAAACTTTTCTGTCTGCAGGCCCTGTTGACGGATGAAACCATCACGAACGTCCCGGTTCTCATCCTGGGGAATAAGATAGACCGTCAAGAGGCCATCAGTGAGGATGGGCTCAGAGGAACATTTGGCCTTCATGGACACACAACTGGAAAGGTAATCAACACACCAGGGATTCAATGATGTGAATTGAATCTCTATGTTGGAAAGCAGGGAAAAACACTCAGAACAGTATAGTTCCTATGGTTACTCTTTACTCTGCTTTATGTCTTCAATAAATAGCACATTTGTGTCCATGCTGCTTGGTCGTGGACAATTTCACTGAATAATAACAGTGTGCTTGTCAAATCTTGCAAGGCCACATCTACCTCCCTTTCAGCACAAAAGAAAAGTGTTATTTTTCATTGTATCAGGTTTAAGATATTGATGGTAAACTGTCCATGATAAAATGGGTTGAAATGCTTGAGTTGGGAATTAATATCTGTGCGTTTGGATGTGTCCTTTTGTTTCTTCTTAGGGCAAAGTGTCACTGAAGGAGCAGAATTTGAGGCCAATGGAGGTTTACATGTGTAGTGTGCTGAAGAGACAAGGATACGGAGACGGTTTCCGCTGGCTATCCCAGTATATTGACTGAGTCATGTTTCATTCATGCCTCATTTACCATGCTACCTGCACACAGAAAGACATGTTCCACAAAAACCTGCCATAGAGATACTTTGTTAACTATACCATAATTAGGACTTGTGTTACGAGTGTTTTGTGTTTATATACCTTGTATTCTTCATGAGTTCAAAGAACTCTATCATATCAATCATACCACAGCGAGTCAAAGATTAAGTTATGGATCACCCGGCTGTATTGAGTGTGGAGAATAATCTTCATGGTGTGGTTTGTACCTTTACTTCAAGCCTGTAGAGAATTCTTTGCCATATAGAACATGTCATCGCTGTGAATCAGTTTCTGACCCGGGTGTATTTTTAGCTGCTGGTGTAGACTTACAGTGAAGGTCAATTTGGTTAACATTTTGTGTTTGAGGTTACTCTTCCTTGATTGAGAGTGAATATTAGCATTATATATGTACATTTATCCTACTTCTTTCAAACTAATGGGAATCTTGAAGAACCATAAGATTTTTTTCATTCAAGAACACACTAAGTGCTGCAGAGATTTGTTCATAAGAAAAGTGTTAATACAGTAGACTGCTACCTCCAAGGATACTGACAGGTCTACTTATTTCATGTTTTTTTTTCTAATCGTTGAAGGGTTTATAACTGCAGGCCAATATATGAATGTGACCACAAGTGCATTAACTTACATTTTGCTGTGATGAGCTTTATTTGATGGCACAGGACAGCATCTAATAATTGCAGTACATGTTAACTGCATAAGAACAGCCAGGTGATGTGACAAAGGTAGATGCCAAACTACAGGTTTGCATGATAGTTTATTACTGTAAAACAACTTGAGTACTTTGTGATTAGTGGCTGCTCAAAACATGCAGTGATATTATGAGAGTACTTGGGTGGTGCTTAAAAAAGAAGAAGAAAAAGGCACACAAGTTATGCATGACATTACCTTTTAGTGCAATATTATACATTATTTTGTATATAAGCTTATTTATATTTTGCAATAAAAAAATTGGCCTAACTTATGTTACATCAAGCTGTGAGCGCTGAAGTTACAAAAGGCAGGTCATATTGTTATTAAACGTGTGAAGTTTGAGCCCAATAAATATTTTTGACAATCCTATAAATCTTTGTTTCTGGCAAATTTGTATCTATTGTAAATTGTAAACATTTTGATATAAACGATTGCGAACATCATTTAACACTCTTATTACTACACCATAATACTATCATTATGGTCAAACTAGTTTTAAGTTACTGTTATCGCAAAACAATATTTATATAAATAATTAACATCGAACCCTGCTAAACTATTAGACCTTTTGCAAAAAAAATGAAACCCATTTAACTCTTACAGTATTATTAAACATGCATCAGCTGTACACCTGATCCGAAAATAATCAGTAATTTTGGTAAATTAATTATTAAAAATACATAGTTTGATATTACAATTAAAAAGGTTTATTTAGTATCTCCAAAACTTTAAAATACCAAAAAGACTATGTATATGTATGTACATTAGCACAATCAACTAAGGTCCCGCCTCCTTATTTGTCATTGGATTAACATTCAGACCAATCACATTCATCTGAAGGTGGGTTTTCTTTTCTCGTAGACCAATGAGACTCAAACAGGAAGCTAGACGACAGATTTAGCATTGTAAACACGACTGTAGATACTATTAGCGAAGTTTAAACGCATGTCAGTTTGCTACACCTGTACTTTCGGGGTCTTGGCCAACCACTGGTCTCTGTGCTGCCTTTCAACGACTCTCCAGTGACTTCAAGTTGCTCCACCTCGTCATCGACTAACTTCTGCAGCGGCGTGGTTAAAGTTCACATGGAGGTGCAGGAGGTGGAGACGTGTTGCTGTGTAGTCCAGCTGTTTGAGGCGTTTTCAGCAAAGAAACCTCTGAGCTGCAGCGGAGTTATCGTGCATCGTCAGACTGGAACCGTGATATGCACGGGCCTCCCGTTCTCCCGTTTTACCACCGACAGAGAGCCCCTCTCCTCGGACCGCGGGTTCCTGTCGCCGGAAAACTTCAGTGAGAAACTTAAAATCCGCGTCAGCTTTTTGACGGAGCGAGAGCTGACCTCCGGTGGGTCTGCACGCGGAGAAGCATCCAAACCAACACGTCAACGGGAGGTCTCGGCCGAGCTGCTTATGCTGGTGAACTGCCCGGAGTTCAAACGGGCTTTCCAGGCAGTTTTCCAAGAGGCGGACAAGTGGCGTTTCCATGTTGATGAAGAGGACGAGGAGCTGCTCACAGATGCCCAGTCCCTCAGCTGGTTCGCGATACTGAAGGCGAGTGTGTCGGCGGACAGCAGCCCAAATACAGCCGGGACGATACCCTGGCAGAGCGGCTCATCCCTCCACAAAGGCTGCGCGGTGGTTGCGTGTGGCTCACCTTTCGGCTCCCTCTGCCTGGATCTGTTCAGCAGCAGCCTCAGCAGGGGCATCGTGAGCAACCTCTCCGGGGAGGACAACGCAGTCATCCTCACAGACGCCCGGTGCTTGCCGGGCACGGAGGGCGGAGGGTTGTTCGTGGTGAACGGCGCGGACACGGCGCGTCTCCTCGGACTGATCGTGTCTCCATTTGGGTGGAAGGCGAACGAGTGGATAGGCCTCACCCTGGTCTGCTCGGTCCACTTGATCTTCAGGAACATCATCCGCTGCACGAGGGCTCCAGATCCCCTCCGAGATGTTTGGCTCCACCCGGGAGAGGCATGCCTCCTCGTGTCCACCGCGGCCCAGGAGACCATGGCTGTGAAGTGCCCCACGGTGTGCTTCGTGGACAGTGGGCTGTTCTGGGGCTCAGGGGTCGTTGTCGCCTCTCGCCTGGTTGTGACCTGCCGCCACGTGGTCAACGGGAAGTCGACGGTCACCCTGAAGTTCCATCACCGGGAGAGGTGACCGTACATCTTAACCCCTGTTAAACTTAACAACCGCTCTTTCCAAAAGGTTCATTAAGCCAGTGGTTCTCAACAAAACATATCTTTAACTTTATCACAATATTGGTGGGTTAACATGCTTCATTACTGTACATTTTGTGCTGCACCAGGTACAGATCCCTGAGGAATGAGTCGAGGCAACTCCTTTAATATAAAGGCCCATCACACCCTTGAGTCACCCACACAAGTGTCACTTATTTTTGCCTGATTGGACCTTGTCTCAGGACTGTTTGTATGTGTCCTGTGTTTATTGATATGTATCCATTGTCCATTGATATGTATCCATTGTCCATCTAATAAGGCTAGCAGGCCCTGTCACATCACAATATTCATTTTATTTTAACTTTTATAAATGTCTGTTCCACGTGTTTTCACAAAATATGTGGGTCTTCACCATATGTGGTTGTATATTTGTTATCAATATTTGGTTAATTACTAGACCAGTAACTACCAACTGTATCTTGAGCGTATATTTAATCATACAGATGAAACCTGTGTGGGTTCAGGGCCTTTCAACATGCTGCAATGTTTCTGATCACACTGCGTACTGATTTGATGAAAATGCAGAATATCTAATGTTTGCTGCTTGTGGTGACTTCTGCTTCCCAGAGTCCTTGATGTCGTGGGTGATGTGCTGTTTGCTACTAAAACCTCCTCATCCTATGATTTGGCTTTGGTGCAGCTGAGGGACTCCGTCACAGAGGCTGTCGTCCCTTGCATGGCTCAGAGTTACAATCCAGGTTTGATTTCAGTCTTGTTTAGTCAAGTTTTTTTTGGGGGGGGGGCTTTACATTTAGTGCCAGAAGAGATCGGTCTCTTTACCCAATAAACTGATATAATATTGATGTTCAGCTTGGTTTGTCTGCCTACAGGTGAATCTGTAGTTGTGGTGGGATATGGAGGCTTGGGTCGGAGATGTGGTCCTTCCCTGACCTGTGGTGTCCTCTCCAAAACCATCAGCTTGAATGACCAGCCTGTCATGCTTCAGACCACTTGTGCAGTACAAGCAGGAACCAGCGGGGGTGCTGTGGTGCGGCCATGCTCAGGAGAGCTGCTGGGTAAGAAACCCTGCAACTACAAAGTCATGTTCTCTTTTTGATCAGTGGGGGGCATAAGATGACCATAGACAACTATAATGTAACAATGCACCCATGTGTAGCGAGAAGGCAGCTACACACACTAGATCGCTCTTTCTGCATTGCTGTATTTGCATTATTTTTTTCAAATTGTGTTTATTTGATTTTTTTTCCCCCCTTTCAAGGAAGAACAAGTTACAAATACAGTAAACATAAGAAACAAGCTACCAGACAATTATAAATAAAAATACAAATAATGATAAAAGTAAAATAAATTATATAAGATGACACTCATTGGTACATTGGCAAGGGGTATTTAGACAGTGGGATGCTCAGCGATTGTACAGGGGTAATGACTGTATGGTCACTTCAGAGCCCTAAGAAATTGAGGGCCCTTTACAAAGTCCAAGAAGGAAGTCCACATCTCTTCAAACTGTGCATATTTTCCTCTATGTTATTTTTTCCATGGCTATAACTTGTACAGTGTCCTCTAGCCAGCCTTTGGTAGTTGGCTTCTGTATAGATTTCCAACAATTTGCAATAGTCCGTCTGGCTTGTAGTAGGCATAGGGTAACCATCTTTCTGTTAGCTCTGCTGAGATTAATGTCCTTTGGTATGAGTCCCAAAACACACATTCTTGGGCACATAGGGAGAGCCACCTTTGATATATTTGAGAGTGTCTCAACAACCGTCCTCCAAAATTCCTGTACTTTTGAACAGGACCATAAACAATGGAAAAGCGTCCCCTTATGTGTTTGACATTTAATACATACATCAGGAATATTAACATTGAAACGATTCAAAAGCTCTGGAGTGATATACAGCCTCATGGATCATTTGTACTGTAACAGTCTGAAACCTGAATTAGATGTTTGTGTTTGTGATTGGGTAAAGATGTTTTGCCATTCAGACTACGATATCTCCTCCCCTATGTCTGCGCACCAAGCAAGTCACTTGTCCTCTGATGTCTCTGGTGACCCAGCAGACAAAATCTTATAAAAGATGTGAATAAGTCTTTTCTGATGAGGGCTTACCATAATATTTTCTACTGGTGAGAGGACCGGTATTGAGATCTTTTTTTTGGGTCTTATAGATGAAGTCTCTGACTTGTAGGTATTTGAAGAAATGTTTAGCAGGTATATCAAATTGTTTTCTAATATCTTCAAATGGCATGAGAACACCCTCCTGAAAGAGATCTGCTATTTGGCCAATACAATTGTCTGCCCATAGTTTAAATCCCTTGTCCTTAGCCCCTGGATGAAAATTGGTGTTTCCCCAAATGGGTGTGAACTGTGATAGCTTAAGGGGAACCTTTAGGTAGTTATGAGCTTCATGCCAAACACGAATGGAGTTGGAAACAAATGGGTTACCTGCGAATTTCTTTAGTTTATCCGGTTTATCTGAGTATAGATACATATGAAGAGGTATGTTGGATGAAGTCTCTCTTTCCATGGCCACCCATGAGAGGGATGAACTGGATCTGAACCAGAAGGAGGTTGTCCAAAGCTGACATGCCCAGTAGTACCATGTGAGGTTGGGGAGTTTCAACCCTCCCCTGTCATATGGCAGATATAGTAGAGAGAGGCGTAATCTTGCTCGTCTGTTACTCCATATGAAATTTCTGAAGACTTTAGTCATATTTGGGAAGAAGTGTGTTGAAATCATCACACCTCTAATATAGGCTTTGAAGGCTTCCCATCTGATAGATGCTGAGGTTTCATCTGTATTTGTAGCAAAGAAAAACTTAATATTCCTTTCCACAGAGTTTAGAAACTTCTGATCATGGAGCCATCTCGGGCTAAGCCTCCACACTGTTTGGCCCCTGGGATGTGGAGTAAGGCGGTAATGCAAAAACAGTAGGGCATGATCTGAAATAACTATGCCTTTGTGTCCACAGTCCTGTACATTGGCCGCCAGAGTCTCAGAGATTAAAAAATAATCTATGCGGGATTGTGTTTTGTGTGTGTTTGAGTGGCATGAATATTCTAGTGTGGTGGGATTTCTAATTCTCCAGATATCGCAAAGATGCAGCTCTGACATAAAGTGGCCTATCACCTTTCGGGTATTTGTATGGGAAGAGTCATTTCTTGATGAGCGGTCTAGAAGGGGGTTAGGAGCACAATTTAAAATCTCCACCCATAATTATTTCACCTCGAAAAGAGGAAACGGTCATGAAGAGATTACTAAAGAATGAGGCATCGTCATTGTTGGGCCCATAAACATTTACAAAAACAATTTCTTGATTCAAAAGAGTTCCCCCAACCACCACAAATCTACCTGTAGGGTCCTGGAGAAGTTTGTGAATCCTAAAGGGGACTGATTTATGGATAAGGATTGCTACTCCTCTTGCCTGTGAGGAGCAGCAAGAAGCTAGAATTGGCCCAGGCCATCTCCTCCTTATGCGTACAATCTCCTCAGATAATAAATGAGTCTCTTGGAGAAATATGACTTTTGCTTGGAGATGTTTAAGTCTGGACAGTATTTGCTTGATTTTAACTAATTTTCTCATACCCCTGACATTCAATGAAGTAATATTGAGATAAGGAGCTTTACTCATAACCCAGCCTAAGTAATATTATCGTTATAACTTCAACTCCTCTTCTACCATAGACCAGTGTCCCATCAAAACATGGAAAATAAAGAAATAAAAAAACAGTAACAAACGCCCTGTATTTGCATTTTTAAGACTGTTATGATTATTTTCTGTTTTGCAGGTATTGTGTCCAGCAACACGAGGGACTTCGCTGCCAAAGTGACCTACCCGCACCTCAACTTTAGCATCCCAGTGACTGTTTTTCAGAGATTGTTGCAGCATTTTCACCAGACAAAGGATGTTAATGTGTTCAGGGTGTTGGATCGCACAGAAAAAGAAGTCAGCACAGTGTGGAGGCTACAGAGTGAACAAAGTAAACTATAACCGAGGACCCCTGCAGATATGCTAGAGAAAAAGATTGGATGGTTAAACCAATATGGATGACATTCATAATCATATTAAATAATCAAATAGATATTATATGTAATTTTTTAAACCGTTGCTGTTTCAAACCATACTTTGTTACAAAGACAGACACAAAGTCACAGATCCGAAGGAGAAAATGCTATTAAAATCATTAATTCCTAATGTTGATACTCTCGACCACAATTATGCAGTGAACTGGGTCATATTTATAAATAATTATGTTAAAATTGACTTGAATACATGCTGAGATTGTAATTATATTAATAAAATATAATATATTCTGGTGACATTTCTGTACATAATTGTCACAAATGATCCTCATGACAACTATAATACCACAGACATTTAGAGTGGGAGGGCTGAATTAAGCAGGATTTAATACCCATATTATTCTCTATGTAAATTCACAAAGCACCAGATAGAACAATGGCAGAAAAGTCATTTAAGTTACAATATGAAGAAAAGACATTGCACTTTGTATCTGTTTTAATTTAAATCTGGTGCTGTTACATATGGATTTCTTCACCAAACATGAGGAGAAATCAGCTTTACTTGCAGATAGGTTGCTGAAAATGATTGGTCCCTTTGGGTAGCCATAGACCTGCTGTCAGTATCAGGTATTCAGACATCTGCTGGCAGGGCTTCCCACTCACAGCTAACACATTTAAGGTTTCACCCACTGGGACATTACTGGTACTGATTTCCATTATCACCGAAATGTGAAACTGCGAAATGACATTTCAGAGGATTGGTTACTGTCAGTTTTTTACAATGCTAAAACAAAGCTCTCTTGGCCTGAGCTGCAGAGAATATGCATACACTGAATCAAACTGCATGGTTTCTATGTCCTTGTTCCCAGACTGAATACTTCACAGTGGAGAGGCTTGAGCAATGTGCCGAGGGGGCCCAGGAGAGTTTTCTATAGGCATTGTGCTGTTAGAAGTGCTGATGTGCAGACTGTATTTCATTTCTGCTGTTTTCCCATAACTATAAGCTCCACTCCACTGCAGAGGGAGGTACGGCAGGAGTAGAAGTGAGCTGACAATAAGATGTACTCCAGAGAGATTTATGTCTTTGAAGTGGTAGTTGTTAAGATGGGCTGCATCGTTATCTATTATACTGTTTGTTATTTATATTCAACATTCAAGAATGCAGTTTAACTTTACTTTTTTTTTTAATTGATCACCTACGTGGTAGATTTCACTTGAAATACAGTATTAGCAAGATTTTAAGACTGTGTTTTAAGACCAGTTTAAATGAGGAAAAAATACACATTTGTTATACTAAAAATGGTCAATGCCTGCTGAAAACCGCTGTATCTATTCATACACACACACACTTATTGATGTTATTAGTTCCACATGTGGTTTTCTTGCTATAAATAGTAAATAGTTAAAAGGTTTGCCGGGAGAAGGGTCCAGTAAACATGCTGCACAACACCATTGCTGGTGCAGAAATTTTTTAATTTGACAAGCAATGAAGAAAGAACAAATGCACAGACTTGCATGTACGGTGGCCAGCTTGGCCACATAAACAAGTTTATTTTATTAGAATTTTTTTTATTAAACACAATAATTGATCCACATTATGATACGATGTACACTTGTCAACTAAGCAGTATATTCTGCTAGTCTTTCAAGGCATTGATAACAGGACTAATAGGTGACAATCTGTATTCTGATACACACATTATATACAAGCGAAAGAGTGATGCTTAAGAAACATATTTTCATTAAGTCATGAATGACTACATATGAGCAGAAGCAAATTACATGAAAACGGTAAAGTCAAAGGGTGCTTTTCAATATTCAAATGTGGCTTCCTCTCTTTATCGCCTGTTTCCTGCCTGAAATCCAAAGTGGTTATCTAAATGTCGTTCATCTGCAGAAAGGAAAGATGAAAGAGGCCAATTTGGACTATTGAAATGCACTTTACATTTTTCAATGCAAGCACATGACAAGCACCTGCAAGTGCTTAAAGTCTCCATTATGCATCAGCTAAAACTGGTCAAAGAGAGTTCAAAGGACTTACAACAGAAGAAAACAAAGATTCACAAGTATGGGGGTCAAACTTCTCTAGAACTATAATTAATAGTGATATGTCCCCTACCCCTGCCCGTTTAAAGTACATCCTGTAACAATAAATACGCCCATAACATATGCATATTCCCTCTCCCAACCCGTGCAATCTTATCCCTTCGCTTTTTCATCAGCAAGTGTTGTTCTGAGTGTGAGAGCGTCACCGCGTCTATCTCTTTGCAGTATCTGTGTGTGTGTGTGTGTGTGTGTTCAGGACAATCAAGATGCTCTTGTAGAGAGGTTGGACTACAGTGTTTACCAGATATAGCCCCCATCATCCACCTCCCCTACTTCTCCCTCTTCCTCTTCAGCCTCTTCTGCAGTCTCCTCAGCCTCCTTCTCCTCCTCCTCGTCTTCCCATCCAACCCCACTTCCAATATCACCTGAATATGCCATTTCATCATCTGTAGAGAGACGGGCAGAAAACATGCAGGGCAAGGGGGGGATTGGGGGGGGGGGGGGGGGGGGGGGGGGGGGGGGGGGGTATGCATGGAGACTTAATTATCCACTGTGTCAATATTGTATATTGTAATACATTCGGTTCAGCATGTCTTCCTCTCAACTTTGATGAAGTTCTTTCAATCAATGAGAAATGCTGAAATCAATTTAAAAACATTGACTGCAATGGTAACAAGGGGGCATGTGTTTGACTTTGTCTGGATTTTAATAGCTATTTCTAAACCTTGCCAGAGGAGCCATTCTTATTAAGCGCAGGTTCTGTGCAACCAGCCCTCATTTATCTTGAAAGACTTTTCTCACAGCGACAAAGCGACGCTTCAGAATGCAAATGACTCCGGACACATGAATGTGGCACCGGTCCCTGCAGTGAGTTATGTTGCAGTGGGCCTCAGTCCTTCAACATAAAGAAAGCCCTGTGCAGAAGGCATGTGGGGGTGCGGTAGAGATGTGGGCCGATCCACAGTGGAAATGTCGAGTTTATTTTCCTGCCACATTCAGCTTTCAATTTCAAATTATATTCTCAGATACATATTGACAGCTGAAACCTAGAGGATTTACCGCAATCTGGCTTGCCGCGCATCCTAGATCCGGCTACTTCTCCTCCGTTCTGGTCAACACACCAGCACTCTCCCCTGTCACACTGCTGCTTCCTGTAGTAGCCGTCCTCATCACAGCTTGGGATGAATCGACCTGGCGTTCACACACAAAAACACAAATAAATAAGAGTCGGGTATGGTATCCTGCATGATGCATTTTCACACATGGCGGCCAGGTGAGAATGTAATGCATGCAGCATATGTTGCAGCCAATTCCATATTCCATGAATACAAATATGCTCATGAAGCAAGACAGGGGGGAATAAGTATTAAGTCCAGCATATTGGGGCTGTGTGTGTGTGTGTGTGTGTGTGTGTGTGTGTGGAGGGGGGGGGGGGGGTGGGGGAGGAGAGTCAACTCATACTCTAGAGTCATGCTCTTCAGAGATGAAGAGATCTATCATGACGTTAAAGATTTCAGCGAATAATGTAAAAAAAAAAAGAAAGAAAAGCAAAACACATATAAGATGGGGGCAAAACAGAACTGTCCAGTCTTTCAAGGGAACATCTGAGCTTCGGGCTTGCAGCCTGCTCTTCGTCCTTGGAGAGTCCTGACTCAGAGCCCAGTCAGCCAGCCCAAATCTGCAGTGTGCATATGCGTACACACACATGCACATTCACATATTCACCCGCTCACACATACATGTAAGACACACTGATGGCTGCTTTCCTTTGCCGTCTGTCAGTATCACATTCTAATCCACCAGACTGATCAGGGACTAATCCCCGCCTCCTGCTTGTCATCTGCTGGAGGAAATCCGTCCACCAAGAAAGACAGATCCAATTTGGCTGAAATGCTTTAGTAAGAAGATGGATACATACCAAACCTTCTCTTCCCGCCGTCTAATACTTGGATCCTCTCGAGGTCAGCCAGGCAGGGTGGCTCTTAAAAAGGAAAGAAAAAATATATATATATATTTTTTTTTACAAGAGAACAAAACACACTCCCTGCCACATTAACGGAACGAGACCCAGAACAGAGATAATAATTACCTATAATCTTTCAAAAACAACCAACAGTCAAAATTAAAGTATCTTCTGAGTGTAATCAATATTTTCTAAAATTCCAGTGCATTTCCATCTCAATCAAAGAACTGTATGAGCTGGACTGCTTTGCTGGTTGGCTGACAGTCTCAGTCTCTGAGAGCTGTTGGAGAAGCAGGCTGTCAACCAGCAGCAGGAAGGTTCTTAGCTCCTTGTGGTTTCACCCCTCAGGGGAACGAGAGAAGGAGCAGGAAGACAAATAGTGACGCACCAGCACATTACACAGAGATGGCTACACACCTGAGGGGCAGTTGAGCGCCTTGCAGTTTGAAGGGGAAGATGTCAGCACAGAGGCATGTGACTGTGTCTACTACCCTCACCCCCACCCCAGAATACTCACTCTCTCTCCAGAAGCAGAGACACCACTCGGCAGTGGAGACCTTGCCGTCCCTGTAGGAGTCACATGAGTTGAAGAAGGGCCGGATGCAGACCTCGTACTTGTCCAGGTTGATGGCAGCCAGCTCAGCCTGGTCCAGGTACAGGTCGCCATTTGTGTCCAGCTTGGAAAACATCCAGCCTATGGAGTCCTTACAGCTGGCAACCAGGCTCCTCTCCAGCACTGCAAACACAAAGACAGACAAACAAACATTCATTGTTATCAAGAGGCAGCTGCACAGATGGAAAGTGAAACCATGCCAATGTGCTCAGCATTATCTCCTGTTTCCAATGCAAATCATTTTCTTAATTATGTTCCATGTTTCCACAAAGAAAAAAGGTTGCATCTCATAAAAAAGGCATTATTAACATTGTACAAGAATTCCCTTCTTCTCACTTTACAGCCCGGTTAAGACTTAATGCTTCGCGGGCACTAACTTGTGGCTGAACGGGTCCTGAGGCTCCCTTCCTTTTGTTTTGAAGCACAGCATGTGCTCTTATTGAAGTCTGGATTTATTAAATAGTAGCTCTAACCTGATGTGGCGCTGGCTGCAGTGGTCCTGGCCCCAGTCTTGCTATTGTTGTTCTGCTTGGCATTACTCTGCAGTAGCTGGAACCAGTCCCTCAGACGCTCCCCGAGATCAGCCAGATCCTGTCCGGTGCAGCTCTCTGTGGAGGCCAGAAGGAGATGAATAATATGATATTTCTTGCACCTTTTCATGTATTTATGATCATTGTTGTGTGTGACAGACATACAGAATAAAAGAGATTGGAAGCCTTGTATTGTCATGAATTCATGTTAAATATATAAATCGTACCACGTTTACTCTCCATGGATGTAGGGGCAGCAGTTGCACAAGGACACAGACCTGAACACTTCAGGGTAAGATCCTTCCCTGTAAGACAAGCCTGCTGCTCCAGCTTGCACTGCAACACAAAACACACAAATACACCCATCAACACACACATCGAGAAGGGGACATAAAGGTGAAGTAAAATGAGTTATTGCCGCAAGATAGATAAAGAATTAATGAGGCGACCGACTGTATGCTTTAATTCAAATCAGAGATTTGCTCCTGAATGTGCTTTTCAACCTCTGCTTGCACACAAGGTCAGGAATAGTGATCCAAAAGAAAAAGCATAAATCAATAAACATGGGTTTCTGTCACCACGAGAAACCAATTGGTCATTCTGAGGCTATATGTCATCGCTCCTTGTCTCGGATTTTCCGCTGATAGTCTCCTCACACTACTCTGCTCTGAATGTGCAAGTTGTATGTCACTATTTATCCCACAATGCTTTGCACATTGTTTTAGCATGTCCATGAAACAAAAAGCCAAAGCTGTGAATACAAGTACCAACATCTGACAGATGCACATATGTATTGTATAAATGTCTGTGTCTGTAAGTATAATAAGTGTTAAATAGGTGTCAAGACTATTTTAGCAATTCTATATCACAACATTTGCTATTATAAAACATATGTGATGCTGAAGCCACACGTACAATATGTTCACTTCTTTGTTGAGGGGGATGGTGTACAGGTCCACTGCCAATGCACCCTCCACCTCCTCACAGTGATTATTTATACTGTCTTTACTTTTCAGAGAAATTCACAAATTCATTAAACCGATAAAGAGACATTTATATTTTTTCCTCTATGTTTAGACTTAAGCCTGCACTACTTGTTATTTGGCAAATTGAGTGCAACAGAAACAAGCTGTAAACACAGTTGTATATCCAGAAGACAATGAAGACATTGTTTCAGAGTTGTGCTTCTGGCCAGCTGGCATTTTATAGGTCCAACATTCACTCTCATTTTTGCTCTGCTTTACTACCAACAACTCCTGGGGGGGAATCTGTCTATTTAGCTGCTAAATGCTTCATTATGTTCACCAGCTAGTTGCAAACATAGTCTGTGTGTTTGGTGCTGGCCAGGTAGTGTGCTGTCTAGCAGCAGCTTTAACTTCATGGTCATTTTGGAAGCTGTAGTTTTCTTTTGTTACTCTTCCCTCACTGACACAAAGTCATAATTGTCACGGGTGTAGCCACAGGAATAGGACCCAAACACCAACAACGTCAAAAAAAGCAACTTCATTCCTTGATGAATATTCCAAGCAGAAGTATCACAAAATACAGACTCTATAGTGATCAAAACAGGACAAACCTACAAAGGGGAATGACACAAACAGGATTTAAATACACAGGGATGGTGCAGGTGATTGGACACAGGAGGAAACAATCAGGGACATGGCAGACAATCAGGACAGGAAGTGCAGGGAAACGGGGACTTCAAAATAAAACAGGAAACAAGACACACAAATCCAGATCCTGACAATAATACAACATAATTCTACAGCACAAATAACAAAACAGCATCCAAAATGACTATAGAGTTGAATAAACATGTTCAACTAAAAACTGAATATTATAACCTTCATAAAGGTAGAATCTATTGCACCACTGTTGTATTAGACTGCATTGGTGTGCCTAATAAACTGACAACTGAATGTATATAGCAGTATAGTCAACAAAAAGGAAAATGCTTAAAACAAAACCTTCAATAACTAATTCAGTTAAAATTGCCTCCACTAAGGTATTTTATGTTCATTCTATGCCCATGTTTCTTTATTGTTGAGCACTTTGTCCTGCATTTACAGTATGAAAGGTGCTATAATGTACATTAAAGATTATTATGACTATTATTCTTATTATTTATTTTTAATTACAATTTGCTTGGAATCAATCAAATGGATCCCAGCATTTTGTAAAAACAAACAATTATATGATCATATCATTAAGACATGAAACCACCGAAAGGTCGATAAACTGATAATATTATTATGTTATTCCCCAGCCCTATGGATGTGCATTTGTTTCTGTGTACCTTTGAGGCATAGTTGCGTCCGTCTGATCCACACACAGCCCCAGTGGAGGAGATGGGACAGGGCTGACAGTTTCCATCAGGAGAGCTGAGTGCAGGCTGCTTCAGTCTGCAGGACAGAGGACACACACACACACACTTCAGCCGCACTGAGTCAAGCTGAGACGGCAACTGCTGCTGATTCAGAGACCAGACACAGCAACACCAACCTGGACAGGAAGCCAACCGCCCTCCATGTTGTCTGAATGTATTAACTTATAATTTAACAGCAGGCAGTCGTACTGCACTGGTGCACAAACACTCTTTATCACATCCCAAGCCAGCACAAGTCACTGTGAACTTGCTTTTGTTGACCTCACGTTAGTGCATTAACAGGGAAGATGTGTGTGTGTGTGTGTTTGTGATTGGGGAGTTCTTACCCAGTGGCTACACACTCACCTATGTTCAAGTTTCTTGCGGTTGACGCATACAGCTTTCTGGTAGCCCTGGGCGATACACACCTTGTGTCGGCTGCACTTAACCTTCTGACAGGGGTCCTTGGTTGTGTCTACATCTGGGAACAAAATATAAAATTATATTTAGAATGAAGTATCTTCACTGCTTCACTCTTACTCTTTTTCGGCTCCCAGTTTTGAATTCCGAATTTCTCGCCTCCATTTGCTCGACACAACTTGAGTCAGTCTAAAGTATTAGAGTGGTGCAAAACTGTTGGTCTTGCACTCTAACAAATATGCATCTTGATTACTGTTCAAATAAAAGTTTTTCCCATTTACTGATTTGAATAGAATTGATTTATTACACTTAATATGTGACCTGCTAACACCAATACCTTTTGCAATGTAGTCTAAAGCCTGCATGGCTAGCTCACTCTGCCCCATCCATCCATCCATCCATCCATCACACTCTAGCAGCTAATGCTGAACTGCGTGTCAGCACCCAACACACACTCATATGTCACAGATGTCTGTTCCAGGCACCCAGGTGCCTGACCTAGATGTCACACTCTATTCTCTTCACATCCCCTGGCTTTTATTCACCTGCACTATCCATCAATACAGTACACCGGAACACAGATTATTCACAGACTGCGGTTGTAGGTTTGGTCGACATGACGAGGGGGCTTGAATTCATCCCCTGCTCTTACTGTATCCTATTTTATGGCAACATTCTAATTTCGCAGACAGGCTTTGGATCTCCTCGCTTGTCCTCTCCGGTGGATGAATACATTAATGCTGCCAACATCACAGGATTATTGAAGCAAACCGACAGATATCTGATTTGAGAAGCAAATCCAAAACAATACATCCCCCTGTCATGGCTGAGCTGGTTGTATAACCGACGGACTGCTCTAACTAAGAAACAGTGCGACTCAGCGGTATCAATGCCCAGATGCACTCTCATCCATTCCCCCCCCCCCCCCCCCCCCCCCCCCCCCCCCCTCCCGTCTAATTCACACCAGTGCATCAGCAGAATCAGGGTGCAGCAGCACATCAAGCCCTCACAATATTTCCTGACACAAAAGAGGACAAGTATTAAGGTACCAATGGGGATACAGCACACAGAGAAGGTGGCAAGTATACAAAACAATGTATTTTGCAATCAGTCCAATGAAGACTTAAGAATAATAGAAGCAGCATACAGAGATCAGATAGGCCTACTCCTGCCTTTTAATCGTAAAACATTTGTAAATACGTCTTGTTGGTAGCGAGCGGCTACAATGCTGGCACGCCGTTGTGTTGTGAGTACAGAAGCATAAGGTGGCTGCCTGAGCCTCATGTTAACTTAACAGGCTTCCACGGATTAAAGCAGTGCCTGCGATGATGACGTTTCCATAGCAACAGGCTCTCTGTGGTCTGGGAATCATTTCTGGGTTGACTGTGATTTGCAGCTCAATCTGGTGTTTCTGAGAACTCGCACCCTCTCCGCTTCTGAAACCCCTGTTGTGCAATCACGTCTATCAATCTTCCTCACGTTCTCATTCCTTTGTCTCCTCAAATCAGACATCTTCACTTTGTGTTCTCATTCATGTTCTACCTGCGTGTTTATTATTTTCCTCATCACATCCACTCTCTCTCTATTCAACCCCAGATGCACCTACCTACTTCCATTTTTACTTTACGAAAGTCTCTCGTTTGGTATTAAACTAATGCCTGCAGCAGTAAAGCTTTCCTAATTAGGCTCCCTGTGCTTCAGTCTAATACAATCCAGATCTGCATGAGGTTTATCCCTGCAGATTGAGGATAACAGAAGCAGAGCTCAGGCCACATCCTCATCATCAACCCTCTTATCTACTATTTACACACTCAGTCTTAAACATCATTAGTGTTATCTTCTAAGTAGCAGTGAAGGCATGTCTGTTAGTCCGGTTAATGCAAAAATAGGCTTGAATTCCCAGAGAGACTAAATAGAATCAGCAGGAGAATAAAGGTCTCACCACACACCTGCATCAATTGATTTTCTTTGGGCAGTGCAACAAGTTGAAAAACAACAACATTCTCACCACTGATGGTGAAAGTTGCTTATTTAGCAGACACGGACGAATGTTAGCATTTAATTAGAGTCATAATTCTTTCCACATGATGAATCAAAGTACAATATTCCCTCTCCCTTTAGCGCAGCTCCACCAAAACAATGCTCAAGACGCTAAAATGCTGAGTAAAGCTAGCGCTGAGAGGAACTCCAGGGTCAGGTGAGTCTCTGTGGGTTCAGGACAACATAAATCATACATTCATTTGATGAATTGTTAAAGGAATGGCTCCACATGGATGCTGGGAAATTGGGTCATTGGGTAAGTCATTGACACTAAATGTGAAGCTGAGAAACTGAACATGAAAAGTAATATAACTAAAAATGATTTATTTTGGAGCGTATTTAGAAGATGTTGAATAGAAAACGTTAAGAATCCCCATCCATGGTCACACATTGCGCCTATTGGTCACAAAAACTCCTATATGAAATGAAGCTAATCAGCTAATACAATAACAGGCACAGCATGCAGCAGATACATCAGAAGGTTCAGCGATGCACTCTCGCTGTGAAAAAGGTGACACATTATGCAACAGAAATAAGGTAGGGGGTCGCAATTTTTGTGATTATAATACACTAATGAAGCCTTTTGGAGCATTTTGAGATTAGAATACAATGAGAACACTTTGTTTTGAAAGACAAATAACTTTTATTGCATAATAACATATATTATACGATTATCATTTTGATGCATTAATGTGTTCATCCCGTTAATGTTGGAGCTGGAAAAGGTGGAGCACATTTTTATTTATTAATGTCTCTTATATTGTAAACTAACATTACAAGTACCTAAAACTTGCACTTCAGAACAGTACTTGACTACAATATTTGTAAAGACTTATTTTGAGAATATTAATTCATCCATCCATCCATTTTCAATACCGCTTATCCTCATTAGGGTCGCGGGGGCGCTGGAGCCTATCCCAGCTGACATAGGGCGAAGGCAGGGGACACCCTGGACAGGCCGCCAGTCCATCGAGGGCACATGTAGGGACATACAACCATTCACTCTCACATTCACACCTATGGGCAATTTAGAGATCAATTAACCTGCAGCATGTCTTTGGACTGTGGGAGGAAGCCGGAGAGCCCGGAGAGAACCCACGCTGCCACGGGGAGAACATGCAAACTCCACACAGAAGGACCGCTCCGACCGGGAATTGAACCCACGGCCCTCTTGCTGTGAGGCGACAGTGCTAGCCAATACACCACCGTGCAGTCTAATATTAATTCAATGCTTTTTAAATACTTGTATACCTCACATGTAGCCTTTAACTACTCCAGGGGGCCGACTCCCCTCTGGAGTTGGAGTAACATGCTGATGCCTTTGCAGCCTGGTACGCTACGCAGGGTTTTGGATTTGATGGTAGCAGCTCCAGGTGGTGAGGAGGGAGAGCAGGAAGGGGTGACACTGGACACATTTGTGGAGTGTGAAGGTGAGATATAGGCAACAGTCGACCCTGGAGGATTGTGGCGGCTGCTTTTGGAAGTTGAGAGTTGCAGAAGTCTGTATGTGTGTGTCTGTGTGAGCTCCAAGTAACAGTGTCTCTCAATAGCATCAAGAGGAATCAAACCTTGTGAGTGTGGACTCAGCGTGTTTTCCCCTTTGTGTCTGCCGTTGATCTGAATTCATCGATTTTCAAGAAAGTGTCTACACCTTTCACCTGGCCTCTCCGGCTGAGATAGGCTTGTTAAAATGCAAAGCTCAGATAAAATGCATATACGCTTGTTTTTTCTGACAAGTCCAAATTATGACCGCTCCCCTTTAGTGTTTACCGTCTGCACAGCGATGTTATTCAATCAGTTGCTGGTTTGATGGATTGACTGTAGAAATCCACAGCAAATTACCCTCATGTCTCCCTCACTCTGCACCCTGCTGGCTGAAGTGGAATCAGCCACTACGATGCCTGCATGCAAATGTCCACCTCAGTCTGCTGTTGGCGTTGACTGTCTGTTTGTTAGGAGTGTCGACAGTTCAAAAGCCGAGCATTCTTGGCCGCCCGGCTGAGAAATGAGGCCTGCAGGCTGATCCGAGCTCTGGAGTGAAGACATCACGCTGATTTAGTTATGTCTCAGAGGGACACATCTCCTCTCTCTGCTCCTTCGCTTCATTAGGCCACTCATAAAGGAAGGCAGATCAATGGAGGGAGAGCGTACACTCATGTTAAAACAAGATAAAGGATAGATGAAGGGCTCTTTTCTGTGTGAAATCAAAGTAAAACAGTACTATTCATTACACTACCTAAGGCAAGCATATAAAGCGTTGCTAAAGTGTCATAAAAGATGAACACAGACAGTTGAACAATTAAATTATAGCGATGCCACCTGTGAAGGTGATCCATTTCAACTCTATTGCCATGCCAGAGGAAGATTCTGCAAAACCCAGAATTACATTGATATCAACATCACATTCGATCATCCAGCGGTAATGTTTTTTTTTTATGATCAACGATAGGGACAAATTGTAGTAATGGCATTGATCTGGTCGCTGGACGCAAATCACAAGATGCAGAATTGTCTAGTACTAATGTAATTGGATGGACACTGGGCTGGTTATTTAAAAGCACTATTATCGTTAATTGGGTGGGTCAGCTGGCTCAAAACCTTTTATGTTTCTGGATAGAGAGCCCACACTGAACACAAACACCCCATTAGTTTTGAAGTTGAATATGGATAATATGAGGAACTCATATCATGCCTCAGATGACAGGAAAATGCAGACAATATGGTGTCGTTTCTGCAGTGAAGTTCAGTCAAGATCTTTAGCCACAACATGTACAATACTATGCAATTACAATACTGCTGCAGGGCTATTAAAACAAGCACACTACAATTGAAAGTGGACTGCAAGACAGCCGACTAAAATTTCCAGGAATCCAACAAATTGCTGAAGATTCAGATCATCGACCGATCCCAAAACTGGTTGGAGGTCAATATGTCTGTAAATAAAAATGAGATTTTCAGGATGTATTTGCTCTTGACAGACTTCTTTCAAAAGTATAAATGAAGCCCCTCAGATGACACATACGTGACATAACAGCATTACACCGCTCATTCCAGGTTCGGGTTATCATGTTTCTCTTGAACAAGCAGCACAAAGACATCCTTTCCATTTTCCCTTTTTCATTTTCACACTTCTACACTTGTCAACTTGCTTCATCTCCCCACTCCACAATTTCCCCATCATCACACTGAATTAAGAGTTGGCAGGAATAATGTTGATGTCAGTCACTTTGCACTCCATTTAGGCATATTAGCTCACACCTCTGTCACTTTCTTCTTGGGCTTGTACTTCCCTCTCTGGCCTTTCATTTGAAATCCTAATTAGTCCTCCATTAGGCCCTTGGAAATTACGCTAATGGACTCATCATCACAACGCATTTAAGCTGCAAATCAAGCGACAACGGTTGAGGACATGACTCTGTCATGACTTCATCTTGCAGAGGCTCAATTAAGGCTGCAGTTTCAGCAGGAGTCGAGGAGGAGACCTCATGGCTCCTGCTTGAATGCAGCACAGAAAGAGGAAAAAAGGAGGAAGCAGAATAAAGTGGTGATGGGTTGGAGTCGAGCCAATGTTTAGCATTTCCTGGGGGAGGCATATCGGATCCACTCAAGCAGATAAAACAGAGCACTAACATCTTTCAACCCTTTTTTTGCAGAGGAGAGAGTGTGGACAGCGAGAGTCCGACCCCAGAATACAAACACAGCAGACACAGCGCTGTCGAACACGATGAACCACTGACAGTTTGAGGAGCATCACAGTTCAAACGCAGGCCACAGATTCTGTCTCCATGCCACGGCACATTGACATTCAGTTTTAATAAATCATGTGGCTTTGCTTTCACTGCATCAGCATCAGTGCGTGATGAGACATTTTGAGCACAAAAATGTGTCAAATAGATTGCGGGATTGAATTTAGTAGTTATATTTTTTCATCTTGGACCAATATATGTTGATATACTTTTGAACATACTTGTGGATATACTGTTTTGTTTAAGCTTTGTGTCATCTTTAAGATCTCTTCAACATATTCATATGGGAATACACATTTATCTATTATTGGTATTCATTTCCCATGCCTTTGTTTACAGAGTGAGCATCATGGGTCGAGCCTTAAAGTCCCAGTGAAATGAAAAGTAAAAGAATCCCAGGTTTACATCCTGTGTCCCTGTGGTAATTGTTCATTTACCTCTTGTTATAAGCCAAATGTAAATCTGTATCAGAATATGTTTACATCTAAATCCCTATCAAATCCCTGTATTTTCTTTTCAGTAAAACGGTTTTAAATGTTGATGACTCATCCTGCACTTGGACATTTAAAAAAATGCATCCAATCAAATTAGATTTTGGGCGAGCCTCACCGGCTAGCCGCACTGGTCATAACACAAGCATTGTCTCCGGATTGTAGTTAGCAAACAGAGCAACATGGAGAGATAGGAAGAGATGTGTGTTTGAATATCAGTGGGCAAAAACATTTCCGAAACAATGGGGCTATGGTGTAATTAATTAAAGGAAAACTTAGCTGACGTTTTGTGTCACTGCAACGCAGATGAACATCCAGCAAATGACGGGAAACAACTGGCTGAGTTTTGCTGGGTGAGCTAGTCGCTCGGGTCCTGGCGGCACTACTTTTTAGCGACCCAATCAAATGCAAAGGATTTGATTTCCCTCTTGAAAACTGTACACTGCTCAAATATTTCACTGTGAAATATGTCACACTGCAGAAATCAGATAACTCTTGACTCTGACTTTAATGTTGCCAGGCCAGAAGCTTTCTTAATGTCTGTTTCACGTGCTTTGCTCCCACAGAAGAAATACACTCCTGCCAAGTGAGGTGTAAGCACCTTTACTGCAGGAACCACCCGGGCTTGGAGTCAGCTGTCAAGCAGCCAAGATTTAACAGAATTTCATAATGGCGAGCTCAAAAAGAGAGTTTGACAACAGTCCGAGAGGAGAGTGTATGAGTCAATGAAGAGGCAACTGCACTCAAAACGTTCTCCAACTAGCTACACCATTTACACTAAGCTTTAACAGAAGTATTCCATCAAAAATGTTCATGTTAAATGGCATTCAAGGACTTCCCTAACAGCTCAGTAAGAAAGAGATGAGATGGTGGGACACTTACTGTCATTAGAACCTTGATTTTCATCCCAAGTACGGACATAATCATCCTGCAGAACACATGAAGAAAACAACAGTTATTATCAGATGTATAGAAAGAAGGTCTTAGTGCATGTGTTCTCATCTTCATAGGGAAGAAGTTAAGTTGACATTATTATATACATCATGGCACACAGAGTATGTACATTAGTCTTGCAGCATGATAAGCCAAGTGAATCACCAGAGACAGATGGGTATGACTGTAGATGTACATCTGTATGGAAATGAGCCTGACAAATCTGCACCTGATGGCTATATATGCCTACATATGCCTTCCCCCTATTAAAAAAAGGATGGAGAATTAGCGATAAAGACACACAAAAAGACAAGGAAATGAGACATGAATGAATAAGATGAATAAGAACCAGAGTAGAAGAGCTGGACAAAACTGACCTCTACCTCCTGGTGAAATGACAGCAAAAGAAGAGAAAGGAGCAAATATTAGTGAAGAAGAAAAGTGTAACTTTAGATACAGGGTATTAAACTGCATTCAATGACACTGAAAGTTTCCAAAAAAACTATTTATGTTCATTTTAAAGCCCAACGAAATAGGCAACAATATCAAAAATATTAGCAACAATATTAAAAAGACATCATTATTAAGATATTAATAAAACCTTATTAGATATGATTGACAGTGGTCCAGAACTCTTCTTGGTGCACAGAAATACTTGACATCACCTTTTCCAAATCCTGCCCAATTTAAATCAGTGAGAATAGAAAGTAAAAAACATATTAGGCATGCACGATGTATAATAGATTTTTTTTTCATTTATTATGGTTTTGTCAATTTGTATAATTGAATTTGAGCTCAAAGAAAGAGTAATGAAATGCTGAATAAATTTACAACAGCTATGCACTTTTTTAAAATGAAGATGTCTTTTTCTTATCTCAATTAACCTCTAAATTCAGAGTATGACCATTAAATTAGACACATTTATGGCTGCATTTCTTTAAAACATAAGGTAATCTCACAGGAGACATGTACAGATGTGAAGCTCTTTTTGAGCATATTGCTGCGTCTGAAATAATAAACGAGTCATTTTAAGATATTTACAATCAGTTCCCTCCCCACTTCCTTGGAGATGACTTACTCATCACCGTAAACATTTACTGTACTAGAAGCGTGTGGCAAACAGTTCCCAGGGAGGCGATAAATCCTGACACATGAAATAAGCAGCCCTCGTGAGAGAGCGGGGACCTTCTTCTTTGACCCGCACAGTTTTCATTTCACAGAGGTAAATATATTCATCACCAGTAAGGACTCCGCTCGAGTCTTGAAATCTACCAAACTGCTGTTGCTCTGCTCATCCTCTACTCGTTCATTATTCCCTGCTCAGTGACAGAAGAATCACTTCCAGTAAACTCTCGGGTGTCTAAATTTTACCTCAACACTCCAGTAAAGCTTCATGAATGATTGCCGGTTATGTAGTTTAACCTTGTTGGGCCCGATGGTGTCACGCATTATCAGGGTAAGACCTCAAAGGGTTTACGCCCTTGCCATTAATCTGACACCTCTCCTGTCTCCTTTATTGATGCTTCAGCTTCTGCATTATTTAGCAGCCTTTCGGTATTTGTGTTTCTGCCAGCACCGACAAGGAAAGTGTCCTGCTGTGCTGACAGGACTGGAAATCAATGATTTCGTGAAAGAGAGGCTGCGGAATATGTATTCAGGGGAAATAAATTGCTCCTGAAAGTGAGCACGAGACGCAGAGCATGGTGACAAGTTTGGCACACAGCAGAAAAATGACATCACTCGAAAATATGACTCACAAAGCAGAAACAACTGCCG
Organism: Cyclopterus lumpus; assembly: GCF_009769545.1. Taxonomy (NCBI): domain Eukaryota; kingdom Metazoa; phylum Chordata; class Actinopteri; order Perciformes; family Cyclopteridae; genus Cyclopterus; species Cyclopterus lumpus. The sequence continues at coordinate 14,558,683 of NC_046980.1, read as the reverse complement.
TTTTTTACACAGATTAGAGGACGCAGGCTGAGAGCTAAAGACAATCAGGAGCTCTGTGATCTACCTGTTAACATCAGGAAGAGCTCCTCTCTTAGAGCGGGGAAGCTTACCCTCCACATCACACACGGCAGCCGGTTCACCCTGCTGCCCAAAGCTCCACAATAATGACTGACAGACAGCAACCCCTCATATCTGTAGGATGAGCATGTCCACTGTAAAATTGGACTCAGCTCAAGTGGAACTGCAGTGTCATGACAAAAGCAAAAAGATCTCTCTAAAAAGTGACAGATATCGAGCTTGTTGGGTGGATTGAAAAAGAAGAAACAGGAAACTCGTTGAAATGAATGTATTCAAACAGGAAACCCGTTGCCCTTTCCAAACAACGTTGAAATGAATGTGTGTGTGTGTGTGTGTGTGTGTGTCTATCTGATAGCTTGTGTTTGTGACTGACATTTTACGTTCACTGTGGTTATCCTGAGGGGTTTGTTTGTGTTGTCAGTGACAGCGGAGCGCATCGCTGCTTAATAAAGGACACAGTAATAACACTGTTGGAAATGTGGTTTATAAGCGTTAATATCTGCCTTCAGTGGATTCATAAAACCCATGCAGAACAGCACAGAGCTACAAAGTGCACACGGTTCGTGAATCAAAGTCATGGATTCCCGCCCACACAGACCTCAATCTCTCTGAATTGGATACCCAGTCCTACTGTTTTGTGCTCATAGGATAAATTTATGCAAAAATAATTGATTTTGGTGTGTTTGTTTCTTGATGAAAACCAAAACAGTGTTTCAAGTTTCATCAAAGCCAGGCGGCAAGCTCTGGACTTAAGTCACACAACGTCCTCCTTTGCTCTCAACTGACAAGGATCATGAACTTACACAAATGGGTGTTTTTGACACAATGCACTTTTCATCTACTGAATGACGTGTGTAGACTGGCGAAGATTTAATCAGTCACCTGTTGTGCAGAATGAGACTGAATGCCACTCTACACTGAAGGTCCTCCTTGCTGTGATCTCCCTCGAGACTTCACCGAGGACCAGGCTGCAAGCCATCCACAATGAATGGTCCTTAAGTAAATGCACGTACACCCTCAAAGACAAGAGGCTGACCATGTATCAGGAGGAAGATTTCTCACAGACATGGAAAGCATCAATGGGCTGATCAGCAAGCAGCAACACTTCCCTTATCATCCCAATCCTCAATAGTGAAAAAAAGCACTTGCAGCGGATTCAGGTATAAAAAAAAGAAATAAACAAACATCTATTTTTCTTAACCGTGCCTCTTGCCGTGACAAAAGCACTAATATTATATTGTACACAAATCTTCTGGAAACACACCACTGATCTTTTGGATCCCGCTGTAGTATAAAATATAACCCCAAATCAAATAAAAACATGACATTGGCCCGAGGTTGTCTTCAGCAGCGATGCTACATACGGCACCGTATCACTTCCGCCCACCTTGAGATTCACACTAAGACTCAGCGGCTGTTCACACAACCTCTCCGCTTTGGTTTATGGATCACATGAGACAAGCCTGAGATGAAACAACCCCTTTAACAATATTCTCATCCGATATGTTCTCCTCTTATCTGCATGCACACTGGGCTGCAGGGCACAAGACGCAAGAATGCTGATTCCTGTATTTCTGCATGCACACAGGGCTCTGAACTGATGCCTAAAGATTGCAGAGCATCAAACATTGAGAACCTGGTCTGCTTCCCCTGCAGGACAGAGTCAAGAGCACTGCTTATGTAAGCTGGAGGACTGGGAAAGTACAATTTATAAAAGAAATAAAAACACAAATATCACAAATTAGCCTCCTTTAAATAAAATAAAAAACAACAACCTTTGAAGTAATATTGAACAAATGTACCTCTATGGAACTTATTTGCTTGAAAACAATGTGCAAAAACGAATTGGCTTATATATCAACATATTTTGCGTACCAACAGTCCTTTTCCGGTCAGCAACAGCTGTATCTGACCTTGTAGCCTCTGAACGGCCCACAGGCGTCTTCATCAGAGGAACCTTTCTTGGTCACCGTGAGGTCTGTCTGACCTTGAATGCATCGCCGGGTCCAAGCTCACACTTGACTCGTTCCCTTTCCCACCATTCACAGAAGTTAACTCGGAGAAGCTGCTAGCCGTTGCTACCAATATGTGTAATTAGCTGCATACAGTTGAACAGTTATACTTGGTACTGTGTGCACACACACATACAAACACTAACGCTCAGCCTAATTAACCAAGTTTAAATAGAGACAAGTGCACGTCCTAATCACTGCAACTATGTTTCCTCCCTTTACTCAACATAGGTCTCTTTTTTCATCAATCCCAATTGTCTTCCACAACAGATTTGTTTCTTCCTTCTCGACCAGAAGTCTCGCTCCTCTCACTTTCTTTCTCCTGACACTTTCTGATACCAACCAATCAAACAAAATAGGTGAAACTAAAGGCACAATATGTGTTTCTTGTACCTTTTCTATTGTTTAGACTTTTCTTTTTTTTTTAACGACTTATTCAAAACTTTACACCCAACCGTGTTTATGTTTTTCTTAATCTTTCAGTTCACCATTTCTATTTCTTGATTAAAGTACATTACTCTCAGTATAATTGTCTTATTGAATTATTATTAATTTGTCTTTATTAGGAACAAACTTTTTATCCATGGCTCCACGTATTTCTACAAGCCTAAATAACGCTTATCTTTTATCTAATCTTGTTTTTTGTGTGGATAATTTCACCATTTTAAATTGCTCCAATTGAATCAGAATTATTTTGTGTGGAATCTTAATTGAACATGAAAATTGCAAATTATTACTCTTCAAGCAATGGTTTTAAAGAGCAGTTTGACTCTCTACACCCTGGGTTAAACATAGACTTTGAAGCAAATCTGATGAATATTTTACATGGGTTTCTATTTAATTGATATCCTGATTTATTTCTGTGTTGATTTTGGGAATATGTTGTAACTGCAGAGCCTCAGGTGTATTTCCATTCTGGGGACAACAATTGTAAACTGCATTTCCCATTTAAACCTGCGATAATTTGACACAGAGCTTTGCCAAACATATTTCCGCTCTGGGTTTAATGACAGCAAGCTTGACTTCATCAATACAGAGGGTTCCTTTTTCTAATCATCCCAGAGTTTTCAAATACTATGTTAAGCCACACATTGAAAACACGAGACAGAGAATGATTGAGGACCTTATGGCAAGAAAGTTTGAGTCTGACCAAAATTCAGATTGTGGTCAGATTTGGATTGTGTGTGCGAAACATTGATTTAATGGACCAGGTTGAACATAAAAATGCAAGTACAACCTAGATCAAAGAGTCCATTTCTTATGCTTTGGATAGATTTCCATTTCTATCATAAAACACACAGATGAATAGACATATAGTAAGTCTGTTGTCCACATTCCACTCCTCCTCTTTGTTATATGAGTAATCGTTTCATACCAAAGATTTTGGACAAAAGGTATTCATTCACGTTTACACTGAAGTGAGTGGCATGTAAAACCAATAATTATCTTCATTTATGAAAGGCTCTTCACATACGCTCCTCAGGCTCAAGTAGAGATGAGTGACGTCAGAAATACTTTGACATCAAAGGATGGATAAAAGGTACAAATACATACAAAAGCTGGCTGAAAATTGCACTCAATCATGTACTCTTTTTTCCATTTCACCAAATACATAAGAAAAGGCACAGGACAACAAATTGACTGGATTCAGTGAATTTTACAGAAATTTTGATGCAAATCTTAAACTTTCTTGCATAATGCACTTTGCATTATGCACAAGTCACACACAACAGACACACCTATAGTTGCAGCTTAGAAAATCCTAGTTTGTCCACAACGTCTCTGTGCACTCATGCCAGCCCTGCACTCGCTATCTATAAATAAAATCAGCCCTCGTGAATTCAGTGCCCTGCAGAGAATAGAAAAACAGTCTGCATCTCACAGGAGAATCTGTTAGACACAGGGAGAACCTTCACACTAGAGTGAAAAAGCCAAGCTCAACTGAAAAACAGACATGCAACAATGGAAAATCAATGAAGTTGCCTTGGTAAGAGCAACAAGAAGGATAAGAATCAGCCAATGATTGGAGACAGGGGAGTCTAAAACAATGTAATAGAATAAGAGCGTCTCAACCCGATCGACAGCAACAAAGGACTGAGACACGGCTCATCAAGTGGAAAAGGCAGACTGGCTGTCACGTCTGGTGCCGAACAAGTCCAGTCAGCTTATTCATATGCACTTAAAATATATTCACATTACTACTGCGTTTCTTTTGGTTAGTTTGCACTGTTAGCGCTGTTAGCACCTTTAGCTATGAGCTGCCGGTACATTGAGAGTCGTTGAGAGGCAATCAAAATACTCCCCATCGTGGATCTTGCACCTTTAAAGTTGGCAATATATTTCAAAATAACAAACTTGTCTCAAGTTAGTTCCGACATGACCAGCTCGTTTCAAAACAAGCATCTCCCCTCCAAACACTGTGGGTTTGTGTGCGTATATCTGGACGTGTGTGCTTTAAATACAGCTTACACTTTCTCAACAAGCCCCTCAATAGCTCTCAGGTGCTCAAGTATCCAGTTTTGTGCTATTTTTTGAACCACTTCTAACTTTTTCAAAATGCTGCTGGATATGCTACTGTGCCTATTGGAGCCCCAAGCAATCTCATAAAAATGTAAGTATATTTTCGAATATGAAAGTTCATCCTGAAACACAGTTACAAACTCTCCTGTTTTTTATCTGAATTTATACAAACTAACATCACACTGACACACCATTCAAACAATTTTGGGGCATTTACTGCCAATGATTGGGCTATTTATTGCACATAAAGGTTTTCTATCTACAGAAGGTCATTGGAAGTATCCCACAAAGAGCGCCTTACAGGCAGATTCCTGGTTGTCGGGTGTTCTCCGCAGCAAACAATCCATTTGGCATATCGACTCCCAGGTGTAGCCAACACAGAAGCAGGTCACGCGGAGGAATCATGCATGGGAAATCCTATAGTGCAGGCATTTCTAGCATCTTTAGGGAAGAATGATGCACAAAAGTGTCTTTTTTTTCTGCAGCTATTAGTAACACCTGCATTCAGTTTCATAAACGACTGCATCTGCTAAGAAATTTGATATTTATCACCTTTCTTCACTACATATAGAATCCCCTCCCTGTGTCTCTGCGGCACCTGTGCCCTTCAGCTGTGGCTATTGTACTGCAGTGAGGATCAGCTGTAGCTGTACAAGCATGGCATGATGAAAAGCTGTTTCTTTTTTCTTCTTCTACTCAATTACAGTCCACCTAAAGAACAAGACCCCACACACCGCACCAGTAGTCCCTCCAAACCCCAAACAACCGGACCAACCTTCCCAAAACTGTTGGATGTGATCGAGATCCATCTGCTATATATGCCAACACAGCTCTGGACAATTGCAGCTCCATAAAGAATCTGGAGTATGATAAGAAACGACTCCTACCATAACAAAGTATGACAAGATAGACTAATGGATTTCTGATGAACTCTTATCATCATTGATATCTTTAATGCATCAGTGGCAGTCTTTTCAAACATCAGAGAGCATGGTGTAGTCTGAGCGCAGGGCTGGTAAACCTCTCATCAAATGCTCTTGCCAGTTAGCCAAAACCTTCCGCAAATGCGTCCCCCATTCTGCGTATTTACTACACAGGGATCTGATGTTGTTTTTCTCTTAAAAGTGAAGTGAATGTATAAGAGGTGCAGTCAGGATTGGTACTTAGTGGTCCAGAGTGGAGAGGCTTGTGTTTATAAGATAAGAGTTTACCAGGCACAGACAGCGCTGGGTGGGAAGCAGAGAGAACAAGAACAATATGAACCAAAATCCACATCATAAACATGAGCTCTTTTTTTTCATGTACAGTACATGCATGCGTGAGGGATGCTGACAATAAACAGCTTCCTGTGAGTTACAGTCCTAATCATCATCCATTTCTAGTCTTGTATCTGAGTTAATCTTGAATCAACAGGAATAAAACATACCAGACCAATTTCATAGCTTGGTAATTTCATGGACAGTATCCTAATTACAAGGGAAGTTGAGCACAACAATTGAATTTACTGTTGATTTGTCTTTATTAGACATACAATTGGATCCGCAATGCATAAAATGCCTTAGTCTCCAGCCATTTAATTTCATACTGAGAATAGACAGTGCCTAGACTGGTGAGATGATCCCAGTTGACATATAAATGCCCCTATAATTGAGTCTCTGAATGTCTGTGTGCTGAACACATTTCATTAAGTGTCTGGTCTTAAAGTAAAAGTGAGTCCATGATGAAATCAAGATCTATTTGTATTATACTATATCTGGGCGACTGTGGGTCAGTGGTTAGCAGGTCCGTCTTTCAATCAGGGGGTTGGTGGTTCAATCCCCGCCCTAGTTGATGCACAACACTTAACCCTGACCCTGAGTTGTTCCCTGTAGCTGTTTCTACAGTGTATGAATGTAACATGATTGTAAGTTGCTTTGGATAAAAGTGTCAGCTAAATGTAATATCTGTATTTTGTTTCTAGAAACTTTATGTCTCCCTCTTTCATTCATCCATTATAGAGCTGTGGAGTGGAGCTGTCATTGTGAGTAATAACATTCTGCTTGTTTAGAAGAGAGGATAAATAAATTGATTCCATGTTATACCTGTTTTAATTTCAAGTAACAGTACTTCATGTCTTATAAGATTTGAGTAAATAACACAAAGTGTTTGGGTTATAGCTCTGAACTCAGTTACTGTGAATGCCTTCCCCGTTCCCATCTTTCTTTTTTTCCTGGATTTGGTGCATTAGTGAAATGAAATGTTGAGTGCACCTGTCAGATTAAAGGATTGAAGGTATCCCATTCTATTACATGTTGACTGTAACTATTAAATCTAATCGCGTTGCCTTCCTGTGAAATAGATTGAATTGAAGTGTGGTAGCTATTTTTATTGGAAGAGAAAGAGCCTCTAATCCAGATTCTGCTTTTACATTTCATAAGAGAATAAATATGAAATATTTACAGTGTGTGTTCTGAAGCATATGCGTTGTGTATGTGTGATGGTTTTATTTTCATCTGTGTGTGTTTGTGTACATGCAAAAGAGAGAATGAAAGAGGTCGTCTTTCATGTTGTGCAGCTTTGATTATTGCTTTCCAGTGTCGGATTAATATTCAACATTCAGCTCTCAGAGGACTGTGCAAGTCAACATCAATTTGTGTAATCTGAATACCTATAACTGTGTCATTGGCAGCCCTTTATACATAAACCATATAATTCCCAAAGACTGAACTGCACATTTTTTGGTTCAGATTTGATTTTTTGCTCAAAGACCAACACGAAGCAACAACAATTAAATGCTCATTGCATTCAATATTCAGCAGCTCTCCTTCTGAATCACCAAGGAAATATTAGCACAGATCGTGCTTCAGTGGAAGAAGTTTGCAGTTTTAAGGATATGAAAAAATAATCATAATAAAGGATGTTTCCTCTGATTCCACCCTGAAGCAGGACAGATGAGGGGGATAGAGTCATCAAACCCTCAGTGATGCATGCTCCATTTCAACACCATAACACAGAGACTGCTGTTGCTACGGCAGCAAGCTGAAATCAAAGTGGTTTCTATTGGCGATTCCCCCTGGGAGTTTCACTGGTTCACTTCTCTGATGTTTCTACTGTCATCATCATCATCATCACCAGAGACACCACCACTCTTGCTCTTTAACGTGCTGGCGGACGCAGTAACACGCACAGATGTAACAGCCCCGACACAAACACACTTCTGCACTTGCAAGTGTGTAGAATGGATCATACACGTATGCAGCGTGCACACATGCACATTAAGACAATCACCTCTGGGAATAAAGGAGACAGTGTGCAACGGGAACTGTTTGTGTTACCCAGCAGCTTTGATGATAAATCAAAGGGAAAAAAGGGAAATCAGAGCAAGTGACATCTTTATACTAGATGGCAACCCCTTAAGCAAAGTTAAGAAGAACTGTTTATACCTTGGGATGCTCCACATATTCTGTTTGTGTTTGGTTTCAATTCACTCTTGGTGGGATTTTGTTTTGCACAGCCAATAACAATGTGCTGAATTCAGTTGCCGCTCTAACATTTTGGATCAAAGCTGTGTAAATGTAGAGCAGCATCCAGTGAGTGATAATCCCACAATAATTCTGACTTAATCTTTCCATGCCCACAATTTCATTATTCCCTTAATACAGTTCCTGAGGACATTCTCCTTAAGTAACAGTCAAAGTAATCCGATCCCAGAAGGGGTAGCGGCCAATTTTCACACACATTCACCTTTTCTTCTGGGATGTCCATAAGGAGGCGTATGAATGCGGATCAAAAATGACCCCAAAGCCTCTCTGCGATGGTTATTACTTGTCAAGGCTTCTCCTCTTGAGAAGCTAACGCATTGTTCTCATGCATGCTCGAGCCGAAGCCAGCTGCTCACATTTCAAATCCAATAATGATACCCATCACGTGATAGTTACCACCCTGGATCTATTAAAACCCAATTAACAAGAGTTATAAGGAACATAATCCAACTGCACTATTGTCCAAATCCCGTTGGGGTCATTAGTAATCATTTCACAGAGCTTGCAAGCAAAATCATGTCCATACATTCACAGACACAGCAATATATCACTGTCCATAGCCTGCAGGCTTTAATGAATCCCTGCAACCCAGTCTGTTCAGTAGGTGAATATGCACATCCATCAATCCCCGCCTCACTGCTTTAATTGCATAATTCTCTTGTTCGTGAAATCTCCCGGGACACGTCTGGAAACACATCTGAGGTAACCCATATTCAGGACAGTATGATGGAATAGGTATACTGCTCCTGCTGTGCAAGTGGGACTGAAACATTAATTGCTTATAATTAACCAAGGGCCCATATACTAAAAGTGGGCAAGTGTGGCTTCATTTTTGACCTAGCAATCCTGGTAAAGCTATCTAATTAAATACCACTTTAGATATCTTGAATTTGGAAGAGTAAGATAAGTCAAACATCCAGTCTGTGTATGGCATTGGGACAACCATTTCCCTTTGCCATTATCCCAAACTATCTGATACACATGACATGTATACATTTTGAGAAATTCTTTAAAAACAAGGACAAAATCCGGCCAAATGTGTAGGCTGCATGAAGAGGACATTCATTCAAGCTAAAGCATATTGTGAATGTGAACACCTAAAACACAATCCCTCCTATAAGCTATACGTTCTGTTTTTATCGTCTTATTGGTCTAAATTATATTTTCGCCATCCAAACAAAGTGGATGGCCAAAGTAGTTATAACTGAATATGTTTTCGTTTTTAAACATTTGCTCTAAAGTGTGTGTTTCTACGGTGTGGGAATAAGAACCAAGTTTGTGTGTAGTATACAGGTTTAGAAGTGTGCGATAACTATTATTATTGTTTCTGAATGGCCGCCGTGCGTATTTCCCCATCAGAGCGTCTTATACCGCATTACCGCGCATCTCACAATCAACACGGCGGACTTACATCTCTGAACCGATTCCAGTGCTTGATCTTGCGGCTGTACTGTGAAATGGTGGATAGCCACTGCTCGTCTTCCATGAAATTCCCAGTTTTTTCCCCTTCTTTGACGTTCTTCACGTCGGTCTGGAAGGTAGACCCCACGAGCATCACCAGCGGGACGAGAAGGCACGCGATATCCGTAATTTCCACCATGGTAGCGGACAAAAAAAACACCTCGTGCACACCGGCTGTCGGCTTTCCTCTTCTGGGAGGGAGAGGATGCTGAGGCTGGATTGAAACTACCAGCTGATTAGCCTATATGATGCTCCTTCTGCTGCTGAGAGAGAGAGAGAGAGAGAGAGAGAGAGAGAGAGAGAGAGAGAGAGAGAGAGAGAGAGAGAGAGAGAGAGAGAGAGAGAGAGAGAGAGAGAGAGAGAGAGAGAGAGAGAGAGAGAGAGAGTATTCAAGGTAAATCCTGTGTTGTGACGGTATTTGGTTTGTTCATATCAACATATCACAGATTTATTTGTATTTTAATGTGGACGTTGGTGTTGCTGCACCTTCAAAAATAAAGTGTCCCCTACACCCCCGCTGCTCAAGTGGGAAAGTGTGTTTGGTTATGTGGGGCAGTCTGAATTAAGTAGTCTCTGACTAATTATTTAGTCTTTAAAATATCAGGAAATTGGGAAAAATAAGTAACATAAACACTATCATATAAGACAAAGAAAATCAGCAAATCCACCCAATTAAAAACGGTTGGTATTTTTACTTTATGATTGAATAAAAATAATAAACCTATTACGATTATTTTCTGAAGATCAACCATCTAAGTCAATCTCAACCAATCTAGTCTGAATTTTAAAAAAAAGTAATATATTCCATTATTCGGTTTTGTGTTTTTATGCGTATTTATTTTGAATTACAATATTTTACTAAAGAATTCAAGGTCCACTATTTTATTCCAGGGCCTTCAACCACATCACTTGGTCTTCATCGTGGATGGAATTCGCTCAGTTGTCATGGAGACGGATGTATGGACACTGCTGTTCACATTTCATCGAAAGAAATTGAAAAATGTATAGTAATCAAACTATGCAGACTCAACTAAGAACAACTGCATTTACGTTTTAAAGTGGTCTGTGAATATCAGACGTGTGCAATACAGTCTTGTGAAAACTTAAATTGTTAGCATCTATCAGAGCTGCAAATCTGATTTACTAATCATTTCTTGTTATTTTAGTAACTGGTTCTGTACATTTAAAGTATAACGGGCCAAAATAGTTTTAGCAAACACAAAACAATATTTTAGAAACATCAATGTGTTGTTTTCTGGACAAGCAGCATCATGGTATAGATCGCAACTTCATCCACAGAGCTTTATGTTTGATGTGTATTTCACAGACCTTGACTCCTTTGATGATATCAGACCAGTTAAAAATCCTTGTTTTATGAATGGCCTCTGAAATAGTCCTTTTCCCAGCAGACATTTTACATTTGTCGTTGCAGGAAAAGCACAGGTTCAACTAATAACATTAACGATGGCTTTGTCCCAGTAAGCCGTGACAGGGAGCCTGTGTACATAATAAGGCCTTGGTAGTGGAACAACTCAATGCAATGTAGCCTGTTATTACTGAGCTGAGTTAAAATCTCTATCACACATCTTAACAGAAAGGGAACCTTTAATGACATAACTATTGTATTGACGTGTGATGCTACTGTGAACCGGTGGTCTGGAATAAACTAAACTGATTGGCAATTGCACTAGACTACATTTTATTGCAGTATGTCCACCCCTGCATAAAGAGAGAATAACTTAAGAAACGTTGCCACTTTAACAGCGACACATATACTGAATTGTACATCAAATTAGAAAAGTGAATTATGTGCTGCTGCTCTGCCTCAGAATTGTTACTTGGATTGACAAAGAGACGACACGAAGAAGAGGTTAGTAGATTAGTTTGCTGTTGAGCTCCGTTCTGCTATGTTCATATAACGATTATGGCAGTGCTTTCTGATATAGAATACCAGCAGCAGGGCATTTTCATAGTGCCGCGCTACAGTGTCTGACTGTATCTGCCTTGCCTGCTGTATCTCTGCTTAGTACAGTCTCAGTCAGTCCCCAGAGGCACATAGTAAATCACAGCTTGTAATTGAAATGCTGGATTAACTGATGCCATCTTTATTTCATCCTGTAGAGAGTGTCTTTGAGGCCCTCTTAATAACGCGTGCATGCATGCAGGAAACAGGACTTCATCTAATCTCTCAGCTGAAAGCAATCAAGTTTCCGAGCAAAGCGAAAGAGAGGAAGTTGCTCAAATTGAACACAATGCAGAGATTGTGATGTGATGGAATCAGTGACTGAAAGCAACAAAGCATGTCCTAATATATACACACATTATGCAATACATACTGTGATGTTCCTTTTTTACAGCTATGCACTCTGATTCCCAAAAAAATGTGTGCAAACATCAAATCTGCTTCATGCAGTTGGTTTGAACTGGACTCGGTGTGTACCCTCTGCTATAAACTAATATCATAGTGACATTTATACTGATGCATTTTAACATATCGCTCAGCAGCTTCTGCAATCAGCCAGCTTCATCCTCAGTGACATTAATCAAACTAAAAGCAGCGAGTTAAATTAAGCAAAATGGCTTTGTGGTTAACATTACGCATGCTTTAAGGCACATATTAGGTGAAAAGCTTGAGGCGGCTGCACTGGGAGTCAGGCACAGGCCCGTTCATGAACCCACAGACAGAGCAGGCATCTGGAGGGACGAGGGCAGAACATGGCAGGCCAACAATGTGCATCTCATGTATTGGAGCAAGTTAAAGAAAAAAGGGCCCGGCTAATCCTAGAGTCACCCAGCGATGGGGGTTTCAGGTAATCCCCTTATAAAAGCTATGGAGAATACGCTCCTGTCAGTCACGCAAGTGTGGTTGCTTCAGGTCTGATGTTTTTTGGAGCATAGACAGGGAATCTTATTGTGTTGGCTAGAAATGTAATGATCAATGAGAAAAGATGGTGGCTAATGTCATCAAAAACCGCCTTTCATGCTTAGACATACAATAATGCTTGGTAGCCATGGGCGACTCATTGAGTCGACGTCAATGGTGGACTACTTAGACGCTGCTGAGATTATTAAATTACAAGGGTTCATCTTTTTAGGTGTTGGGAGGTGGATTTTATTGCACAGAGCCAGGCTAGCTGTTTCCTCCTGTTCCCAGTCGTTGTGCTAAGCTAAGCCAACTGGCTGCCAGCGCTAATTTCTTATTCAGTTTACAAATAGTGGTATTAATCTTCTCATCCAACTCTGCAAAAGAAATCCTAAAATGTTGAACTGTTATTTCAACGTAAAGTAATAGAAACTATAATGCACATTTAAAATTAGTCCAGTAAAATATATTAAACATATGAATGATATCCATAAAACTGTCAGATTCAAAGAGCAGTCACAACAGCCCGACAAGTCTCGTTTAATTCCAAACCAAACACAAAGAGCAAAACATTGGCAGCATTTCTAAATAATGCACATGGTTCTAAAATGAGAGATAGCTTCACTCAGGGACAAGTCACGGTAAGAGTAGTTATAAATAATGATCAGGATCCTTTTCTCTGTCTGATGTCATGTGGTTCATCATATATGCATAGACTTTCTCACTGCTGCACCTGTCACTACGCAATGCAGCTTCTGTGTGTGATGACATTCAATCTATATCAATGATAAGGCACGATAACACAAACCGGAAACTGCAAATAATCCAGTTCCTTCGGGTGTTTTATGTCAAGTCGGTAGTCAGAGAAGAGAAACAAGGGAATACCTCAATCACATTTGCATTCAGTGCTCATGTCCTGCCGATAACAACAACAAATCTAAAGGCCTGATTTAAATTTTTTATACAGCACAAGTACAGGGAAGTTAATCTGAAATGAAAATCACAAGACAAAACAACTTGATATGAGACACGTCAAAAAGTTAAACAATGCATTAGAACACCAGACAGAAAGTGCATTACATGCGTGTGGCATTACACTATTGTTTAATTGTCTGCCTGTTTTGCATGATTCCATTATAAAGGCCCTTTTTACAGCATGTCATAGCAGGGCAAACACAGATGTAATTGATCAAATTAATTTGTCACAGTTAAGTGATTCCAGTGAGCCAGCAATACCTGGACCTGGTCCACCTGAATGGAACAGAGCCATAATTCATGTTATAGTTACACCTGTTTATGGCTTTTGTGACAAGGGCTTATTGTTATATAAACTACACTGCACTACTGCTAACTTTCTCTGAAACATTTTTAGTTTTTTTAATAAAATGCATGCCTCCTTCAAAATTGCAAAATGAAATTGCCTTTATTTGACATGGTTGCACACATGTATTGTGTTCCTAATCGGTAGAGTGCGATGGTGGTTCTCTGTCAATGTGCAAGCCTATTGACCCAAAGCTAGGAAGTGATATGTCATCAAAAGAGGTGAAATGGGGGAGGGGCAAGAGAAGGGGAAGTACATAAGGCTACCTGTGCTTCCAATACCCTTACTATCATACTATTGATATGTGCACACTATGCATGTTCCAATACATAGTGTGTCAAATGCAGTATGCCCAAAATACCAGACTGTCCAATGACATCTGGTTGTATTTTACATGATGCAAGCCAGCATGATTTTCTAGCAATGTTTACCCACAATCCTCTGCACGTATATGAGCAAGAGGTTCAAGGTTCAAAGTTCCAAAGTTATGACCCAGTAATATGTCCCAATTGAAGGCATACTGCAGGCAATAGTACATACTTTGCAAAGGCAGCTGCAGTATGCTAAAAGTAAAACATTAATAGAATGTGATTTGGAAGTCAGCTTACATTTGTATCAAAGGGCTTTTTCAGTTGGTTTAATCTTAGCTCATAAACAAAACAAAAACACACTTATTATTAATAATTCAAGGTCAACCAAAAATGATGTCCTAACTCTCCATTAAGCTAATATCACAAAAAGTGTTGGCTATTTGAATGTGTTGTGTAACGACTAAATGCTTTGCAGAGTGCATCTCAGCAAAACTTGCCAAACATCACTGTTTCTCTCGCCCCCCTCGAGAGTGCAGGTCTGTTTCTGCTTCCTCCGGCAATAAATCAAAACCTAAATGGAACACTGTACAAGCTCCAACTTCAGGTGTCGCAGTGAGTCCTGCACTTGGAGCGTGAGGATTTACAGATAAACACAGGGCTCAGATGACACGGGAAGTAGATGCTACTTGCTTGAATATTTATCATGGCGATGTAATGATGACTTTATTTCTTCTTTTCTTAGATTTATATTGTCAGCGTTACCACCCAAACTACCACACTTTTCATGCCATGAGCAATGATGAAAACAGAAGGCAAACAATATTATGACACTACAGCTTGGACCCCGCTCACAAACAGCATGTTGTTGCTATAGCTACAGCCTGGCAAACACGTTCCAGGGACCCTTTTACCCCCTCCTGAATTAATTAACAACCTGAGCATATTTAAGAGTCTGGAAGAGAAGGCTGTATCTAAGCTAAATCATGTGTAAATATATTGCATTCTCCATTTAAGTGCCTCACAAATGCTCTGGTTCCTTTCACACCAATTACTGTAACAAATAGATCTATAGAGAGAAAAATATAGGAAGTAAATGGTTGTATTTGTAATGCACTACAGAGCACCTAAGATAAAGCAACTTGTTCCCAAAAAAAATCCATTCTTAAGAATCCATTTGGTAGCTGATTTATTATATATGAATTACATAGCCCAAGGCTGGCTCGCCTAACAGCTCTTTCGGGCCTATTTGAACTGTAAAACACAATGCCTGTCAATCTTTATTTCCTTCTATCCATTTTACTTTATTTTCCAATGACGTCATGCAAATAATGTTTTGCCCAAAATAGTGTAGCTTAAAAGCTAAAGCATAGTTAAAAGACACATTGCTTCTGTTAATATGCAGTGACACAGTAAAGAAGCAGAATAAACACAGTTGTGACTACCATGCATGCATAAACGGATGCATGTCAAAGATCGTGTGTTCAGGCACATTCACTCAAAACAATAAGTGTACTCAGGCACAGACATGTTCCATGCAGTCATGCACACACATACACTCCGTTTTGATTGAAGCTTCTTCACTGTCTTTGTTTTACAGCTGGTACAAAGTCGCCACCATCTGCATATGCAGCGAATTACACCAGTAAGGACAACAGGAATAAACCGAGTCTTGCTTTTCCACGTATGGTTTCCACCCGATGTCTCTTCAGAGCAAAAATGCTAAAACAATAAAATCTGAACTCCCTCTCTCTATGTATTCTAGATGTCATATATTCTTCAACGTACAGCCAGTGTGTGTTCAGGGGTACTGGGGCTGAGCTATAGTGTGCTGCAGTAAGTCGTGTATTTGTTTACCACCTGCATTTGGCCTGCAGCACCTCATTAAGTTCCATACAGTAGGCCTCAGTCCCATCTCTATCACACCTGAAACACAAAGCAATAATTCAGCCGTAGAAGACCACACGAGACTGTATGAACTATTGATTTTTTAAAAGCACACGCATGCAAAAACAAAAAAATACTGTAAACACGTTGACCAACGGATGATGATAATGTTAATGTTGAGCCTAAGCAAAACAAGTGTGTGTGTGTGTGTGTGTGTGTGTGTGTGTGTGTGTGTGTGTGTGTGTGTGTGTGTGTCAGATTGCCTCCTCTCAGTTTCTCAAAGAATAGCAGCTTTTTGGAAATCATGAAACATATGTGTTAAATGTGTGCTTTCAATAAACTGGGGCACACATTTAACAAAAGTATTGATTCTATGTTCAATCTATAGGCCTACAACAACCTTTTGAACGGAAATATAGATCTTAATCCTTTTGGGGGGAAAAAAAAGGACAAAAGGTCGGGGTTTTAAGCAGGGGGTGTCAGAAAAGTTACCTTAGATAAACAAATATTACATTGTGGCCCGAACTTCACTGGTCTGCAACTTGGAGGAACTGTATTGAGTATATGCGTCGGGATATAAACGGTCTTTGAGAGCCTCATAAAGTGACTCCAATGCATTGATTTAAACATAAAATAAGGTCAGCACTCACGTTTCCGATCAGTTACAGAAAACACGAGACATACGTGCGGTGCGTGTCAGTTTGAGTTGCCAGGGGCAGAAGTGAATCTTTCCACAGCTCTTTCATCATATCTTTTGTCCCACCCAAAACTCAGAGGGTGTGTCATACCAGTATTTCATGAACTTTTGACGACGGCCACTGATTGGTCGATTTACTCTTACTTTTCACTCCAAACTATTGTAGAAAAAAAATAACGTTATGAATACACGTTTGGTTGGAAATCGGACGCCTGCAGTGTCAGGTGTCCCGGCCTTTGCTTAGTCAAAGTAACCAAAAGTGTTACCAGGGAGGTCAGAGAGCTGAATACGTGAGCTGAAACCTCATTGGTTAATAAATAGAGAGGGCGGGGCATCCTGGCTTGTATATAACGCTTTGTTCCATTGTTGCAGTGTGTTTTCCAGCTGGTCTGGTACGTGAGAGCGGACCAACAGTTGGAGGATACCATAGCACTTGTTTTTATGTATTTTTTTTTTTACAATAGCATCCTTTTTTCTTTGTTTGTAAATATGTCTTTTTCTAGCAATCACTCCCTGGACGGCAGCTTTCCTCCTTCTCCAGCGGAGGACAGGGGTCCAAAGCGACTGTCCTGGGGCAGTCTGCTGCAGAGGCTGACGGAGCTGAAGGGGATCAATCAGACGACCACAGCTGACCATCAGTGGAGCAGAAGTGAAACTGGTGAGCATTGCAGGCTTTTGTATGAGGAGGCTCCATTCTGTTCATTCAAATTGTAACCACAATGTAATTTAGTTTTATTTCAGTTGATTTGCACTAGTTGAAAGGAGGGAGCATCAACTGACAAAGAGCAAAGGGGTTAAAGTAGGCAGAGGCCTCCTTTTAGTGAGTCCTGCACGACCAGACAAGACTTTAACCTGTATTCTTTTCTTTTAGGCTCTGTGGCAGAAATTTCCCTGTCAGAATTGGACAGCAGTTTCTTCTGTTATCCCCTGGAGGAAGTGCTGGCTACTGAGGTTGTAGCAACAATAACACAAAGTCTCAACGATGCCTCAAACATCCTGGGCTGCTCCAAACTCATTTTACCCGACTATCTCCTGCACAATATCAGCCAAGAGCTGCTGCACCTGGCCATCAGCGAGCCTTGCGGCCTCAGAGGAGCGCTCATTGACCTGTGTGTGGACATGGGGGATCAGGGCTCCCTATTTACTGTAGACCAAATAGCAGTGGATGCCACCCTGGTCTCAACCTTCCATGTGACCCTGGTGCTGAGGCTCGAGTCCAGTGGACTGTGGCCAAAGGTTCAGAAGCTCTTCAAGGGTAGCAAGTCACCAGAGACATCTGCAAGGAACCAGGACAGTTTGAGGTTGAGTACGAGCTTTAGGGCTGTCAAGAGGAAACTGTATTGTTCAGGGGAGCTGCTGATTGAGGAGTGCTGCTGACCAAGCGCTCCTGTCCCTGATTAGATGAAATTAATTCCCATGTAGGCCTACTGTAGGCGGCTGGCGGGTTAAGTATTGTCTTATGCAGGTGACTTGAAACATGAATTCATGTTTAAACATGGGTTAGTTTCTTTCCTGTGAATGTAAAGTCACACCCTTAAAAAGGAACAACTTATGTATTTGATAGTCAAATATGTCGTTTGTATTTTAAACTGAAAGAACAAACAAATACATTATTTTTTTATTAATTGAGTGTGTGTATACTATGTGTGACCAACAGTGTGGCATTCGGGATGGCAAAATCAGTCTGTTGGTTCACCCCTTTGCTCCAGAATCTCAGCAAGTTATATGGACTGCAATAAAAGATATTCATAATTCCCAGAGGATGAATCCTAAAGACCGTTGGTGATTAACATATCATGTAGTGCCATTGTCAGGTCAAATCTGATGTTTAAAGTAAAATGTCTAAACACTTATTGGTTGATTTTCCATTATATCCATTTCTGATGTACAAAATAATTATAATGACTGACTGTCCCCTTACTTTTCATCTTGTGTCCAATACTTTGGTTACTGAACGAAAACCTGCAAAAGTAATAACCATCAGCTGTACTTTGTGTTTAGTGCTCGTAGCAAATGTTTGAATTATCACATGCTGGACTTTAATAGTGAACATGAAAACCATTACACCTGCATCAGCAAGTTAACAGTCATTGTGAGCATGTTAGAATGCTAACGTTACATTTAAATTAAAGTCCAGCCTCACTGGACCGCAAGCATGGCTGTAGACTCAGTCTTGTTCAAAAGAGAAAATATGGACTAATTAACCATCAGACAAATTTAATTCAAAGAAACCTTTATACAATTTTAGCATGTTAATTTAATAAATATGTTTTTTATTTGTGCAATGATTTTCAATACTTATGATCCAACAGGCTACAAGCAAATCCACAAAATAACACAATAGTAAATGATATTAACTCCAATAAACCCTGCACTGTTAAAAGTAAAATGAATATTTACATTGGTTAAGAACTATAAAAATTACACACTTTCCTTGTGAGTGGCTCAGACATTTGTCGATGAGAAGGCCATGAGGGTTCTCAAAATGTTTAAGGAAAACGAAAAAGACTGGGACAGAGAAAGCTAATCTTAGCAGCTTTGTTTACCATTCAAATAGACAACTATGCTCTTACTGTCCACCGTGACACCCAGCGGACTCTCACCATACTGAAGACACATTGAGTAAGTAAATGTCAGCAGTGAACTCAAAGCTTCTCACAGTTCTACAGGAAGTCAATCTACACCAAGTTCCAGAGAGGTTCCCTGATGATGTCTGCTGCCCACTGCACGTAAGGCATTTTTGATTCTCTTGGTTTGCTGCAGAAATATGCTCCAATCTCAGTGGGCTCCGACCGATTTCTTCTAATTAGATTCAAGTACCGACAAACCTGCAAAAAAAAAAAATGCAGCCGTCACTCTACATGGGATGAACTTTGATTAGATTCCTTTACATGCAAACAACAAATATCTACACAAATCATTCATTATCATTTGTGCAATGCTCAGCATCAGTGAAAATGCTGCAAAAAAAGAAAATGAGCAGACTGACATTTTTGCACATTTTAAGCAATTTTAAACCTTGCACAGCTGTGCAGCATTTTTTCAAATAATACAATATGTAAAGGCAGTCATAAATCTATACATATTGCTGACTTTTTTTTATTGGTCAAAGTTCTGCTATCACATGGTAATGCTGCTGTGAGCAGGGCCCGTTTAAAAAGCCTTCTTGTTGGTGCAGTAAAGTGCTTGTTGGAAACACTGACATCCGAGACAACACAGCTGATTCTTAACTATCAGGTGTCAGTCCCTGCTTACAACTGCATGTGTCAACAAGTAAAAGAACCAACATAAAATTGATTAAATGCTTGCTGTGATGTATTACATATTGGAGGCAAGTAGTCACATTTAAATGAATGGCAACAGCAGCCGTGAAAGTTTGTAGTCAATCCAAAAACATTTGGTATGCTTTGGAAAACTGTAAACTGTAATGAAGAGTGTGTAAACAGTGGGATAATAACATGCAAATTACTGGAGTTTTTGCAGTTTATGTGCTGTATTCTTGGTTTCATATAAGTCCTTCTAAGGATGGGTGTCAACATCTTAAACACCACGATACTTGCAATGGATAGCTGCTTTCAGCTCGTTTAAGTATACAGTACTTGTCCCTATCAAATAAATTAAAAATAAATACAGTTGCCATTTTACTGTAATATCACTGAGGGTTG
Organism: Cyclopterus lumpus; assembly: GCF_009769545.1. Lineage (NCBI taxonomy): Eukaryota > Metazoa > Chordata > Actinopteri > Perciformes > Cyclopteridae > Cyclopterus > Cyclopterus lumpus. Next base: position 14,538,350 of record NC_046980.1, on the reverse strand, counting down.
CTGTAACTTACCCATATGTGCACAGGGGTTTCTAGCCATCCAATAGAACCTGAATCTCAGATAGTCTGGAACAGCTGGGAGTCCCCATTCTCTGCGCCCTTTGGTACAACTCAGAATCCCCAAAGTAACGAGCACGATACAGCAAGCCTTCCTCTGAAAGTACAAGAGGAGAGCATGTCAGTCCTCTAGTTCACAGACTACATCCCCACCAATAGGTTTACAATCAACTCCTCCTTAAATATGACATATGTTAAGTTAATCCTTTATAAATCACTCAAACAGTGTTATTTCATTTCATCAATGAAATAAGAACACACCACACTTAAAACCATGGTGGCATACTGTACAGTTGTAGAACTGTAAAGTGTGACTAGTTTAACTCACGATCAACTGATTCATTTATTCAATAACTGGCAGATTAATCAATAATCACAATAACGGTTGGGTACAGGCCAACTGCAAACTTACTCTGTTGCTTCTCCTTCCAACAGTTGTTTCTAAGGTTGGAGATGTAGTCTTCTTCTACACTTCTCTCAACATTCTTCAGGTTATTCCCCGAATATTCTTCATTGAAGCGATCTCCCACATAGAAAAGCACCTTCAGGTTTGATGTATGCCTTTTGTGAATATGTCCAGCTGACCTGATGTATAGACAAGACATGATAACAGAGGGAGACCGATGAGACATTTTGCTTGCACAGCCTCAGAAAGCTCTCCGAGCGGTGAAACACTTACGGGCGGTAGCTAAGGCTGTAGGGAGGCTGGGTGACCATCATCTGACTAAGAGCAGAAACAATGAAGAGGATTAAGATGGGCATCAGCTGGACAAACAGAGCCAGACCTCCCTGTCCAGAGACAGAAAAAAAACACACACACAATTTTATGACGTTTCCTTGCAGAGCATACAATACATACATCAGCTGGTATCAAAATAAAGTGTTATTACGGTATTATAAACAGGACTTACATCTCTCTGCTGTTCTCGTCTTTCTTGCCTATTATGGTGTGCAAAGTGCATTCTTCCATTTCTGTAAACGTGTACGTTACCTGAAAAGAATTTTTTAATAGCATATTAATGATAAGAAACTAGCAGAATAAAGTTGTGTTTAGCCTAGCTTCCCACTGAGATCTGCCAGGGTTGTTTTGCTTTGGAAGATGAAAAGCAACACAACAAAAAAAATTCACAAGGCTGAACATCCAGTCAGACAGCTCTATCTTATTGACTCCAGCCAGAAAAGTATAGCTGCCTAGGGCCGAGAAGAGCCAGCAGCATACAAGATGCAAAACCACTATCATAATCAACACTCTATGTTATGAAGAACATAGTGAAGAAGCCTAGTTTGCTCTCAAGTGGGTTGCTGAGGCGTGTAAACATGTTACTCCAAACATTAAAACCACAATACTCTTGGGCCTCCATAGCACTGCAAAAAAGTACAACATCCTGCCCCTAGGCCTGTATTCATCTGCCCTCCTCTTACTTGATGGGAAGCCTCCACCAAAGAACATGTTGAAGAGGTCCTCGGGTGAGATGTCAGCTTCAAAATCACGATGTTGTCTTTGCCTGCTTGGGTGCGATTTCTCCTCTCCATACTGGTCATACTGCTTTCGTTTCTCAGTGTTACTCAGCACAGCATAGGCATTACCAATAGCTGAAAGACACCCATAGTAGCCCCCACATATTTCCACTTAGTAATCTTACATTTACAAATCATCCATAGAACAGCACTGCAGATTACTTTGAATTTACCTTTAAATGCCTCCGTGGCTCCAGGTGCTTGATTTTTATCTGGGTGAAATTTTAGAGCCAGCTTTCTGTAAGCTTTTTTAAGATCCTCCTCAGAGGCTGTCTTTTCAACAGCGAGAATTTGGTAATAATCTTTACAGCTCTTAATCCTGCAGAAAAAAAGAAGAAAAAAACCCTGAGACAGTTAGCAGATTGAGAGAAAAGAAATGGAAACATATAACAACATCTCTTGGGATATTAATTTAACATCAAAAAGCTAATTGCGGTAACAGTAATGACAAAAACACTTTTCATTGCATACATGAAACAAAATGAGACTTTCTTCAAACTGTACATTCTTAAGAGTATTTCTGAGAATGTGGATCGCTCTCTCAGACAACTAAAGTCTCACAGTGAATGGTCAGCACAAAGAAAAACTCACTTCACTTTGTGCACTTCCTTTTGACACTTCAAATATTCTCATATCACTGATGGTTCTACAATACTCGTTTTTAAATCTATTCAAAAAAATAAACTTGATCAAAAATATCACATTGGTGTGTTGTTCCCATATCATTGCAATGCAAACTTTGATTTTTTTCGAAATCATCTTAACAGTCTAATTTGCTCAATCTGAGTGAGATGCAAATAAGTGCTTCCAACTGCTTGTTAATCACACTGTCAGTTATTACTGTATATCTTTTCCAAAACCACCTCCCTACACCTAAAAAGATTGAATATGCTTCAATATATAGCACACCAAAATATCACAATATTGACTGATATGGTATAGAGTAAAAACATGTAGTGGTGAGTTGTTTGGAGCGCTGCGTAGAAACGCTATTACCAAGCCAAAAGAACAGATTCACACGTGCACTGACTTTTTGACAGCCTCCAGCTGATCTGCGGTGAATGGTTTCCCCGAGTCCGTGGCCCCCTGTGCAGACACATTGGGCTCCTCTCCGTGGCCGCGGTGTCTCATGGTGGGTCCGTCTCCGTTCACAGGACCGCCATTCTCGTCCGGAGGCTTCCCGTTCTGCGCCAACAACTCCAACAAGTCTGTGGAGAAGGTGGAGTCATATTATTTCAAAGATGAACTCCCCGGGTCATGTTCATAGTCAGATAACGTATTAGCGTAGTGAGCTAGCGGTTAGCACTGTGACGTCAGCGCTGTAAACGGCTGAACTGTGAATAAGCACCAATTTAAGACATCAAGTAACCAAATACGTTGCGGAATTTGCGGGTGAGTGGGGGGCTGAAAAACTACAAATACCAGTGTCGGCTTGGAGCAGCTGGTGTAACGTTAAGATCGTTATGCTAACGTTAGCTAATTTGGTCTTTACAGCGATGGCCCACCGAGCGACATGCAATCTCTCCCGAAACAGGAGTTTGTTCGACGTACTTTTCGCCTGATCTGTCGGAAACAGGCGCTGTGCTTTCTCCAGAAACTTCCTGGCTTTGTCCGGCTGGTTGTTGTTGACTGCAATTCGGGCTATTTTAATGCACCGCTCCGCTTCGTCCTTGTTTGAATCCATCGCGACACAGCGGAAATGTTTACTTGCCCCGGGACGCACGGAGATGACGTGTAGAAGCGACCTGGCTCTCAAATAATACGTCGTAACAGTTAAACGGACCCGCCAGCATGCCCTTCGTACACCCGACAGAAAGTAGGGGTTTAAACTGTGATACCTAAAGTCAGTGGTGTTCATTTTATACATATAGCTGCTCTGGTCGTCTTTGGGATACCAGCTGACACTTCCAGAACCATCCGCCATTACAGCGACTTAAAGTGGAAATGGCTTTGGCAGCTTTACACGGCAGGTCAGTTATATTTGCCAAACGTAATATTCTGTATAACGTTACAGTGAGGCAAACACGTCTGTTGTTTTCAACTAATGACACTATCTCAGATGGCCAAGGGAAACCACCATCGAAGAAACAGCTGAGAAAAAGTCAGAAGAAACCTCCCTGTGCGGATCATCTGTCCTGGGAAGAAAGGCTGGCTGATGTGGTCACTCCTCTGTGGAGGCTGAGCTATGATGAGCAACTAGAGCTCAAGCAAAAGCGTCAGGAAATGATACTGTCTCAGCTCTCCGTGCATCTCACAGGTGACTTACAATCACAATCATCACCTGTCAGAAGTAAAACCGGCTTCCCTGTCTTGCCTGTTCTGCCATCGCCAGTGAGGGATGGCTACCGCAACAAGTCCACGTTTTCTGTTAACAGAGGAGTGGATGGAAATACAAAGACAGTTGGTTTTTACGTGGGCACAGGCAGGAAGGGAAACATCGTCTGCGTCAACGGAGACCACCTGCTCAACGTGCCGGAGAAGCACAAACTGGTAGCCAGGTGTTATCAGGGATTCATCCGTCTCTCGCCCCTGGAGCCTTGCCTGCTGTTCCACACTGGGGGTCACTGGAGAGAGGTCACAGTTAGGACCAACACAGAGGGCCGGACCATGGCAATAGTGTACTTTCATCCACAGGCGCTCACCCGAGAAGAGGTGGCAGTCCACAAGGCTGACCTGGTGGAATACTTTACGCTGGGGCCGGGATCGGTCTGTCAGTTGGACTCACTGCTTTTCCAGGAGACCACCATGACTCGCTGCACTCACGAGGAATCCCCATACCAGCTCCTGCATGGTCAGCCACACATATACGAGGAGGTAATATACACCTGGGCAAAATGACCTCAGGGGACTTTGTAACTTTGTAACATTCCAGCATTGTAATTTAATTTAAATCCAGGTGCAAAATATACTCCAGAAACACTGTATCCTACAGTTCCCATAATGCATTGTGATCGCATCTTCCAGACAGACCCTACTCATCTGGTAAATGCCCATGACTCCAGTTGCCGTTTGTAATGCAGGCTTTCTGGTACAGATGATTTATTAGTCTATTAGTCACATAATTTACACTCATATACTATCAACTATTTTCACAGCCTTTGTTCAACATGACATCGACATATAAATTACCCTATAAGTTCTGAATTTGTGATGATAGACAAAGGAAAGCGGGTACCACAAAATCTGTATATGCCTACGTTTTTTGTAAATATAGTTTTTTCGTGAATATAGTTTTTCTTTTGTCATTCACAGGTGCTGGGCTACAAATTCCGCATTTCTGCCGATGCCTTTTTCCAGGTGAACCAGACAGCTGCTGAGGTGCTATATAGCACAGTGAGACACCTGTGCTTCCCAAACCCTGACGATGGTGGAGGAGGAACAAAAGTTGGTGGTACTCTCCTGGACGTGTGCTGTGGGACAGGCACCATCGGCATCACCATATCGCCCAGAGTGGACAGAATTATTGGTATAGAGCTCATCGAACAGGCCGTGGAAGATGCTCGACACAACGCAGCTCTCAATGAAGTGCTGAACTGTGAGTTTATCCCTGGGAAGGCGGAGGTTGCGCTTCCTGGCGTTATGTCCCAGTTGAGCTCCGAAGGTGGAGGCCTTGTTGCAGCTGTGGTAAACCCTGCTCGAGCTGGACTGCACCACAGAGTGATCCGAGCTTTGCGAAACCAACCTGCTATCCGCAGGCTGGTCTATGTTTCCTGTAAACCGGATGGGGAGGCCATGAGGAACTTCAGGGAGCTGTGTTGTGCCCCTGACCCCCAGAAGAAACTCACAGGAGAGGCCTTTTCTCCAACACTAGCTGTGCCTGTGGACATGTTCCCACATACTCCTCATTGTGAAGTGGTGCTTCTTTTTGAGAGGTAGCAGGGTATTTTTGTTCAGAGGAGGGCTTCAACCCATCAACAACTCGGGTTGCTAATGGGGGCATTGAATAATGATGTATGCCAAATGATAATGGATTATTTTACATCCGTGGTTCACCCACACGGGTGTTTTCACTCATCTGCTTGATTAAATCTCCTTTCAGGACTCTGTTTTAGGGCAGTTATTCATTTTTTCATAAATCTTCTGATTAATCTTTTGCTGTATAACATCTGAAAATAGAGTGCAAGGTGGTGCTTTCAAGTTGCTTGTTTTTCACAAAACCAACAATCCTAAACTCATATATATCATTTTACATTGATTTATAATGAGTTTACACATTTAAAAAGTTGGAGCGATCAAATATTGCTGCCATTTCTTTCTGTCTTTCTACAGATCGAGTAATCTGCATTACTGCGTGAGCATGTGCTGATTTGACTGATAATGGAGAAAATGTACACCTTTATTGATCTGGTTAGTTCATGAAGTTTGGGGTTTAATACAATCTGACAGATTATGCAGCCGATGGACAGTAGAGGTGACAGAGTTGAGTCAATGCATCCATTACACAGTGGGAATACATTATAAACTTTACAACGGTTACATTTGCTCCTGGGCTATCGCATTGGATTTCATTATATTGTGTTAGATGTCCATATTATTGTGTCCACCTCCCGTCGTAGGTTGTAGTATTTCTCTTCGTCTGCCTTGTAGTCGCTGTATTTGTGCAGCAGATGGTGCTAATACAACTTCTTTAGAGACATCCTTTTTAGGAAACATCCCATTTATTCCAGTTCACTACAGGTCAATAATGTGTACAGTATGAGCGAACAAAATTTCCACTAAGAGGGTTACCACCGTTTATATAATGTCATATATTGCGACAAGGCCGCCTTGTCTTTTAGATAGGGAGTTTTGTTATCTCTGGAGTTGAGTAATGGGATGATGATGCCTGTGTTTGTGAAAGTACCTTTTTTTAAATCACACTGGCAGGGTGCTCACTATTCTCCTTTTACTAATTTCTGCTTATTTTCTTTTTTTTCACTACACATTTTTGGTTTATTCACCAAAAGTACATGCTTGAGAAAGGTACAAAGTTTGATGCATATAATAATCACATATTTGCAGCAAAGTTACACAAAGGCT
>NC_046980.1:13197390-13212390 GCF_009769545.1 Cyclopterus lumpus | reverse complement strand
AGGAACTTGCACACAGCCTGTTCTATTCTCTTGACCCATTGTAATCGAGGGTGAAACCTCCCAGTCATTACTTTAGACTATCATAGATGGGAAGTATCAGACTAGAGGAGAGGAGAGGACTAGGCCAGAGGGAAGGTGAGCAGAGCAGCTCCCTATATATGGTTCCGGCTCTTTCCAAATCCCTCTGAAAGCTAAACTCAAAAACAGCTCAAAGGTATCTGCCTAGTTTTACACAGTCAAGGACACCGAGTCTAAATAGAGGATCTCATTAAAAGAGGGGGAAAAAAAAGAAGATTTTCCCTCCAACTCTTGTTATTGTTGCACACACACAATTATTTCTGTAAACTTTTCTCTTTTGTTTCCCCATTTCCAGTGTTGGGTATAATTATACATTGACATAAATATGTAGTACATATGCATTATTTAGCTGTGAGGGTAGAAACAAGGCCGCATTGGAGATGTAGCCGTCCCATAGAACAGAAGAGAGGTGAAGTGAAGGAGTAATAAAGGCAGCAGGCACTTCCCTTGGTTACCCATACTGCCTCTTGCTCACCATGATGTATGAGACAGGTGCATTGTGGCTCACGTCAAGTTAACAATTCACCCTGGGCATGTATCACCTTATCTTTAACAGGACACACTCACAGGCACAGACACAACTGGCATGCTCTCACATACAAATAGAGCTTTCACTCCCACTCACACGTTATCTTCATGCAGCAAGACAGCAATGTAATCAGCAGTGAGTCAGGCCTCTCATCCCCATATCTCTGCACTAAAAGTACACAATATAGGTGAGTAGTGGGTATGGAGACAAGAGGAGCTGCTGCGCACACCACGGTGTGACAAACCGAGGTTGGAATTAGACTTGTGTGCCACAGAATTCGGCAGTCTTGCCGTATATTCCTCCAGGGTAGGAAATGATTCATAGCCAAGCGTCATATTTCACCTTTTGATGACTAGCACAACACTGTTTGGATTTGTCATACATAATCAGGCTATATATCGTGCTTTAATAAGAATATATTATTAATAATAATAGTAATTTGTCTATTGAATTATCGTTTCCGCTCTAATCCATTTTGTGATGGCAAATAAGGTCAAATAAGTGAGAAGTTCTGCAGTGGAATTACTTAACTGGATGTGTTTTACTGTAAAAACAAAATGCCTCCGCACTATCAATCTCAAGCAGTGTCAGAAACTACGAGATGAAACAAACAGATTGATGACAGTTCTCATAGTCACAATACAGCATATCTTTAACTGACATAACCCTGTGCAGTTACATTTTAAACAACAGCCTTGGCATAGCCTGCAGGTGTACCTACATAGCCTCCAGTGTGACAGGTTGTTATGGGTTAGACCTTTGAAGCAGCTGGAAGTGTGAAGGAAAACACCACTGATGCCCAGAACATTGAAGGTACAGTGGATCCACTGGCTGCAGGACGGACTATTACATAAGTAAAGAGGGAGAGGTTAACCACTGGTCAGCACAGTGTGATTGTGTTTGTGTGTGTGAACAGGTTCGAGGAGGCGGCGTTTCCATCCTGTGACAGGTGTGTGTACATGTCAGGGGTCAGCAAAGGCATTCATAAAGCGATGAATAAATAACTGAAGGACTATGGAAATGTTCTCATGAATATTACATGAGGCTGTCAGGAAGGCTATACTCGCTCTGGCGTCAGTACTAACAAACCTCACGCACACACACACACACACACACACACACACACACACATACATACACACACTTCTCAGACCTCTTGTCTGAAAACAGTTACATATACGGTGCTGTTTTCTTGGAGTTAATGGATGTATTTTGTTTTGATGTCCATTTGAACTGATGCAGACTGTTTTGTGGGCTATGGCAACTAGAACTACCATAGAGAAAAAATGGGACTTCAAGTAACGAAATGCAATGAAAGTGATTCAAAGCCTTGAGGCTTTCATTTTCTGGCACTCTTTCTCGTTCTATCAGTGCTCTTAATTAACTTCACAGCATAAAGAAAGTAATTCCAGCAGAGCTAACGGCCCAATACTTTTCAGATTCAATTTCACTCAGGCAGCTCAAGTCAAACCCTGACTCTAGTCGACGTGTGTGTGCGTGTGCGTGCGTGCATGTGTGTGTGTGTGTGTGTGTGTGTGTGTGTGTGTGTGCAAATCCTAATGTCGGGATGGGTCCAAAGGTGCAAGGCCAGAAATTGCAGAGGTGCTGGTTGCTAGGAGACAAAAGGTACTCAGCTGGAATTGTGACTAAGCCTTGAGGTTAGTGTGTGTGTGTGTGTGTGTGTGTGTGTGTGTGTGTGTGTGTGTGCATGCGCGTGTGTGTGTAAACATGCACATATGTATGTGTGTGTTCTGTTCGTGAGAGCAAGACTGAGGCTGGCAGAGGAAGGAGAGGACAATGGAGTTGGTCCCAGCTGTGCTGCAGTGGGTGGGAGTCGTCCTGAGAAAAAGCGCTTAACAATGGACATCAGTGACTGCTCTGGATGTTTAATCTGTCCTCCACACTGCTCTGATATACCCTCATCCTCCCACACTGACAGCCGACACACAATGTAGGCAGGGGAGTGGGTGAAGTAAACCTTACAACCACCACATAATGACAGACAAAGACAATTTCAGCTTGTGGATATACATTATCTGCTTATATGACCGTCAAGACCTTTACAATTATTACTCACAGTATTATGGCAGACCTCAAAGCGAACAGTTTTCACAATTTATTTGATGTATTTCCAAATGACATTGTTCACAGAGAGGTTTTAGGATTATCCAACGTAATCTTGACAATGTTTCCGGAAAGACACATTCTCTTTTTCATTGCAACTCCATTCACCTTCTTTGAATTTGCTTTACAACACAATATATAAGCAGATATCCCAAAACATCAGCAAATGAAGAAAAAAAAAAAGGTATAAGTGAAATAATTTTTGTGTGATTGGATTCAATTGTCCCTTTAAGACACAAACTTGTACAGAGAGTCTGCATGTCTCTTGAATTAATTTGGCATGGGATATTACCCTCTTGCATTCCTTAAAATATTTTAGAAGCGTCACATGTGGCCCTGTGGTGTTTTCATTAATGAGTAACCAGCATGGAGCAGCAGATGTGATCTGCAATGATCAGGAGAAGATGAGGCTTGAGAAGACTGACTTTCAGGGTTAATGAACCGTTGCAGAGGTACAGCCGTAGGCATGGATTATTACCACAAGGGCTAAGCACACACTAAAACATGCACATACACACACACACACACACACACACACACACACACACACACAGAAAGAGACCAATGCTAAAGCTCTTTGTCCATATAACCATACCAAGTTGAATAAATGAAATATCTTAAGCGCTTTAAAGGTGGATTTCAACATTTTGGCAAATGAGTCCAAAGATAACTATATCACTGAATGAAGAAAACACTATTTCCTTTTCCAAACGGAGAGAGTTTAACACAATTGAGGCTGACGCACATCCATCATCATCCACAAGCATTAGCATAGCAACTGATTACTCCCCAGGGCTGCGAGTCGCCTGTGTGGAGTAATGAATGCATGCCAGTACAGTTAGCATACTGTCGCTAGCCAGATGAGGCCAATACCTTTAGATCATTTACTGAAACAATGACAGCTATGATGTATAAGAGGGAATACAATGGCTTTTTGTTGAATGTGTGTAAACACTGAATCAAGTCCATTCGGTGGAGTTAAACTAACATGCCACCGTGCTTGCTTTTGTAATCACGTTTCCAACAGCCTGCGTCTTTGTGTGTTCTTGAGAGCAACTTCTGGTTCACTTTATTGTCATAAGTTCTGCATGGATGACAAAGCATTGCCCAGGGCTGAAAGCATGCATATTTGTGGCGGTGTGTGTGCGTGTGTGTGTGTGTGTGTTAGAGGACTGGTAGCCCCTGAGGAAGCTGTGCTTCACAAAGCCAGCCTGGCACTCACTCGAGGACCAACTGCCAGAGCAGGGGGCATGAAATTAAAACTCACCACCCAGGAAAAAAGGGAGAGGACTAGTCGGAGGGGGGAGGAGAGAAGGGAGGTGGAGGAGAAACAAAGGATAATAAAGATGCAGGGGTGGACAGGACATAATAGGCTGTCGGTGTAAAATCATCCAAGTCAAAAAGGAAACAAAATAAATCTATATGGCAGAGTGGAAATGTGCTTTGCATTAATGATGCCTGCCGAGATTCTTCCATATCATTTTTGAGTTTAGGGGAAAAAAAGGATCTGACAAAAAGAAAAATCCTGCAACTATCAAAAGAAAAACCACAAGAAAGACTATCAACTGTTCAGAGAAAAAGTGCTGCTGACCCTCAGAACTTTAAGTCATACATCATCATGTATTGACTGGACGTGTTGCCAGACATACATTTGGTTTGTGTTTCTTGAGATGGCAATAGATCACCCCACTGGTCTAGACCTAACCAACACTGAGGCTCTGCACAGTTATCACTCACACACACACACACACACACACACACTCTCTCTCTCTACCCTGTCTGTCTATGTAGGCGTCCTCTCTACCATTTTCAACTCTGACCTCCAGAAAGAACAGGAGGCCCCGAGAGGCTATGATGGATATGCCAGACACGGAGAGTGAGTGTGAGCGTGTGAGTGTGTATATGTCCGTGTGTGCGCTTGTGTGTGCGCGTACACATTTGTATGCTTACCTGACAATGCTACATCCTGTAGCTGAACTTTGCTATTTATTTTCTCTTGGTGTATTTTACTGGTCTGTGCAAATCCCCCCCTCCCCTCCCCCCTCCCTCCCTACCCAGCAAACAAGTGAAGAGAAGGCGCCTTTACTGAGAAAATAATACACACACACTGAACTACAGACACACACACACGGCCGGGAACAGCCAGCGGATGTCCTCTCTCCAAGGTTCCTATCTCACCCTAGTCATGACCTTTCACCCCAACCCTGTGAATCAGGATGGGAGGGCCCTGAGCGTGACCGATCCATTAGACTCCTTTGACAAGGATGAGGATGACATCTGAACCTCAAAAGGCAGGGGAGGGAGGAAGACGACGGACAGTAGGAGGACTACTAAAAAGCTGAGAGAACATAGGCTGTGGGGGTGAAGGGAAGGTGCCTCAATATGAGCAATCAATCGTAAGAAAATGCCTTATTTCCCAAGAGCTGGGGTGATGGAGGGAAGGAGGAGGATGGGACTTTAAGGATGAGTGAGTGAGAGTGACAACCCTGTCTGGAATGCCTTTGTCTGCATAGGCTAATATTTGCTCTTGGATTTTGCTTTTTCCCCTTCTCTTATTTGCTGTTGACAGAGAGGAATGAAAAAGCAGATAGCCAACGGGTTACCTAGTAGCAAGACTTTTGTGTGTGTGTGTGTGTGTGTGTGTGTGTGTGTGTGTGTGTGTGTGTGTGTGTGTGTGTGTGTGCTGCCAGCAGGTTCCCAAGCAGCAGGTGGTGGGCAGAGGCAGAGTATTGAGTTAAGGAATCTGGTTTGCTGCTCAAAAGTTGCAGCTACTTTCCCATTAACTCTGCTAAGAACCACAAACAAATACCTAACATGCACCAGAACTCTGTGAGAGCAAGAGAGAGAAACAGGGAGAAAAGGATGAAGATGTAAAAGCTCCTTACACTTGATGCCAAGGCCCCCCTCCACCTCCATCCCCTCCTCTCCCCTCACTCCTCTCCCCTCCTGGGGAGTCAGGGGTTGCGGCAGCCTGGGTGTCAGCCTGAAGGCCAGTCTCACAGCGGGCCAGTCATGGCAGCGGCTCTTTGATGTCTTTGTGGAGAGACTCCGTGCCTCATGTCCACGCTCATTAACTTTGTCAATGACAGATCAATGTGAGCCTGCAGAACATTGCGCTGTCTCAAAATTACAGCCTATTTACCATTCTGGGTCTGAGTCTGGACTGGGCTTGGTATCACCCTGAACAAACAATACAACCAGAGACGGAGAGACTGTTTGCTCATGATGGCACCCATTTAACAAGAGTAGCCCCTTCACACATGCAAGGAGGATATTGCTCCACTTAACTCTGGCATCCTCACTTCCTCCAGCTTAGGGCTCACAGGCAGCAGTCACATCTCTTTTCATCCTGTAGTTCCCTGTTTAATGATTAGGAGATTATGGCCCTTCTATCCTTTTGCACCCTAACGTCAGTCAGACAGATGCAGCCGACCAGAGAGTAAAACCATGAGAGCGGTTCTGGCTCATCTCCCACAACGTGACCCACATTGTCAAGATCTAGCACTTAGAACCTTTAAACCACTTCTAGAATCTTACCCCTCTCTCCTGTGTCTTTTATTTACCACTCAATTCCATTCATAGACAATTTTTACTGCTTCTCCCGGCTTTTTGATGGCCTGCTACTTTAAGTCAATGTGGGGTAAACGAGAATCTCAATTGCAGTCTGTCTGGAAGGAGAGCTTTATGCTGTTAAGAGGGAACAAACAGTCCAATGTTTATTTGTCATCATCATTCAGTGCCAAATGACACCGAATGGCCTTGTTTTACCTGCATGATGATATATTTCCAAAAATATAATTAATATAGTTTTAGTGTTTTTTCGACACAAAGAAGTTGGAGAATGTTCTCGACTCATAACCAACGTAATAATGAAACCGATTTAAAAGCATGAAAATCACGCCGTGAAATCTTTGCTTGTTCACATGGAATGCTCATCTCATACCCAACACATGTAATGCCCTTCGCTCATGCACGCACATAAACATGCTCCAAGTAATTTACACAAACACACACAGCCAGAGAGATCATCTGTACTCTAAATATTTAAAGACTATTCCTCTGTCTGTAATTAAAACCACTGCATCATTCCAAAGCTGTATCAACCCATATCTCTCTCTCTCTCTTTATCTCTCTCTCTCTCTCTGTTCACTTCTTCCTTCCTCCATTCTGACCTTTCTTTCAGTTGCTTAGAAATGGGAAGTTTGAAAAAATCTTCCAAAAACAATAACAAACTGTAACAACTGCCATCTCCTCGACCCACCACCACCTCCCATTTTCTGTCACTCGCCTGGAATGGCATCGGTTCATTTACCGGTAAGAGGTCAGGTTTTGTCTCCCCTGAGGAGAAGGTTGTCTTTCCTGAGAGAAGTAATGATATATTAGGACAGCCCGCAGAGCAAACACAGGAAGCGGGAGTCAGCGCCACACACAGTTTGGTTAACCAAAACTCATGGGCTTCTGTCGTGCCCGGGCCTGCTGGGATGCCGGGTGTAAATTCTCTCCCTGCCCCACCGCTTCCTCCCATTACAATTTGCCCAAATCCTGCCTTTATCGCTGTGTTTGCTCTACTGAGCTCACTAATGCGCTCTAGCCTATCTCACTATGTAGGTGTTTATACGCATTTGTGAGTTTGCTTTGGCCTGCAAAGTAATGAGAGCAATGTGATGAAGGCCTGGGAGAGCGAACACACCCTAGGAGGCTCACAGGACAGACATGTTCCTGGAGAGGAGAGAAACAGTATATACCTCAGCTCTACTATAGATGCAGCTTGTGCGCGTGAGTTTGTGTGTATGTGCGGAGTTGTAAACAAGCACTTCTCATGAAGTTGAGATGGTCTACGGAGAGCTGCTCTCATTTCAAACATAATTTATTTATTAGCCCCCTGTGTGGGACATACGCGCACACACAGTCACACGCGCAAGCAGTGACAGATATTCTGCAGTTTATTCCATCACGCACCAGCGATCAACCTCATTCCCTCACCCTTTTCTTTCCGCCCCCCTCGTTCCTTCCTTGAAATCGATGGAGTGTTTTGTCACCCAATGCTGCGTTTCGTGCAATATTCATCTGAAGAAAAAATAAAAAAAGCTCATCTCACACTCAATGAATTTTCATAAACTCAGTTTGGCACTGATTGGTAAATGAAGGGCTACAGGCTTGACACACATGTACGGGCACAGACACACACACACACACACACACACACACACCAACAACCCCATTATCCAAGCTTCGGGCAAGGCTTTGTTTCCTACCATTGGAATCTGACAGTGATTTATGGAGAAGGGGAGTCACACTACACCCTGATACACACAGCAACACAAAGCAAGGTTACTGGCCCAAACATGGGTACAAAGAAAGGTTACCGCTCCAACAACAAAGCTACACTGACAGCAATGCACGCTGCGGTCCGAGGTCAACACCACATCATTTGCACTGAATTCAGCCGAGCCACTAAATTAATGCATTGGCCACTTTCAATAACTTGTTTTGATGAATTCAATGGATGTGAATCTCTTTGCCTCGCCACTCAATGATTCCTTAATGACTCTTCCGGAAACTGCGTGAGGTTTGGAAAAAGCAGAACTGACTCTCCCGCTGTCGTACCTAGTCTAACGTTATGTGCCAGTTTCTGGAGTCATTTTCTGCTGCATTACCACTGCGGTTTTGTCAGAGCGGTGAACCCTGAGAGGCCAGACACACCCTGCCTCTCAGCGCAGGTATGCCCTCTGCAGTGCCAGGCGTTCTTCTTTTCCTTCTGCGCAGGCCTGTTAGATCATCTGTATCTGCTATCAGTTACAGCTCAGGTGAGGACAACACATTCCTTCTGACTCATGGCTGTTGAGAACACAAGGCAGAGATTTAGCTGGTAATCTGCACATTGTAGCTCCACCATGGGTTTTGGAACACACACGTGCAGACCCTGTAGGGGGAAAACTGATTCTCGAGGGAATACTTTTTTTCCCACAGAGCAACCACAGACCATTTCTGCAGCGCATCGCAAAATTCATTCAGGGTGCCACTTTGTTGCTGCTAACATTCTTGCCGGGACAAAACAGAAAGCTGTGATACATTGTCTTGTAATGTCCGAAAAAAGAGATAAGGACAGACAGGTGGGGGCAGAAGGAAGAGGACAAGTTTGCAAGCCTCATGCATTTAAAGTTGGATAAGGGGCACGAAACACTCACTGATGACTCACAGAGACATAACACTGACAGTGAATCATCCTTTACTAACCTTAATTTGAGGGCAAAGCGCTCGTTGCTGGTTTTACGCTCAGGGATGCACAGCAGAACCTAATGATATCAGAGAACAGGCCTCTGCAGCTAATCACACAGTCACAAGGACGATATATAGACTATAATGTAGAAGCACAATAAGAGAGAGGTAGAGAGAGGGAGGAAAAGAGGAAGGGAGAGAGAGGAATAGAGGCTAGAATGGGTCTCATTTGAATAAGAGTTAATTTTCTAAAATGTGTGTGTGTGTGTGTGTTTGTGTGTGTGAGTGTGCGTGTGCGTGTGCGTGTGCGTGTGCGTGTGCGTGTGCGTGTGCATGTGCGTGTGCGCTTGAGGTTTATGAAAGCCACTCCAGGGCTCTCCAAGGCCGGCCAGCCACGACCAGCTTGACGATTGAGGATCGGAATTCAGAAGGGCGGTTGACAAAGAGGCTTCTCCCCTGGTGTGTATTTTACAGAATGAGAGAAACACATAGACGGAAAGAAAGAACTAGTGAGAGAGCAGGAGAGAGAGAGAGTGCGGGTGCGAGTGTGTGTGTGTTTGAGAGAGAGAGAGAGAGAGAGAGAGCAGGTGTGGGTGCATGAAACAGCATTAACAACTCAAAGACAGTGGTCTATTCAGGGTTGCGTAATTGCTGTTACAGTGGCTGCTTGTTTCTTTAATTTCCTCTTTAGAGCGATACGGCAGCTCTTGCGTTACTCATTAATTATGTTTTCTGGGATCCCCTCTCTGCCCCTCCCCCTCCATGTTGACTGACAGCCCGGCTGCCTCCTGGCCCAGCCTGGCTTGGAGCAGGGGAGTGGGTGACTGAATAGGCTAATAAATGGTGAAGGAGGGGTTGGTCACACCCCATCCTATTGTACCAGTGCTGTCACGCCTGACCCTTAACCAAACACACACACCAGTCACACACACACACTTTGATGGGTAACAATGTGTGCACACAACCTTGGACGTAGTCACACACGCACACGCATACACACACACACACACACACACACACCTTCACATCACCTCTGTCAGCCCTGACCCCATACCAAATACTCAGGCTCCCCCCTGTATCCAAGGTGACCAAATGAGGCCCCAGCTATCGCCTAGCAACCATGGAACAATGAGCTCCAAGGAGACGGAATGGCTTGAGCAAAGGGCAGGCTATTCTCTGGAGATGGAGGGAGGGATGGTAGCCGAGGTGGGGAGAGGAGAGAACGAGGGGTGATGGGAATGGTGTTAGGACACATCTCTAACCATGTCACAAAGAGGGTGCCTCCCTGGGAAACAAGGCTGTGCTTATCTAACCCCGCTGCACATCTCCATTCAACTCTGCTCAGATCAGCTCACAACTTCATCAAAACCCAAAACAATCTGACTTCTATTTATTTACATTTTTTTTATCCCAACTTCCTCGCCACATTTGCACAAAGTATGAGGGGAGGCCGGGAGTAAAGCCAGAAAAGCCAAAAGCAGAGACATTTAAAACAATACGTAATCTGCTGTGCTGTACTCAACGACAAGACGAGACATCTGTCAAACTAAAAATCTGTATTATGCCTCACCGACTAACTCAGGACTGACAGCACTAACTTCCACATCCCCTAAAATCAGCTGCGCAATTGTTGTAACTAATTGGATTGCTGACACCAACATCCTGCAGCTTTGACTTTACTCGCAACGTGAAATACACTTTTATCAGTTCTCCATCTATCTGCCCTTGCAGGAACAAGGGTGTTAACACAGATGTTTCACCCTCTTTCAGCTGTCTATATCCAGAAACACAGGTAGGAAGGTGAATGAGGGTGAGATTGCCGAGGGGCCAAATGCAGCACAACGACACTCTGCTAATACAGTCTCCATAGAAACTATTGAAATAGAAAAAGACTAAAGAATGAGTGGAACTACAAACCTACCTGAGTCTCCCTCAGTAATGATTTCACTGATTTATTTATCACATATCCATCTTTGATCAGATTTCTCCCAGTATATGCCAAAGTGCAGTAAAAGCAACTCCTGTTAGAGGGCTCTTCTAGCAGCACACTTTTTGAACCACAATCAAAGATGTTTTAATAATTAACTCTCGAGAAATAGTTGAGCAGTGGGAGGGGAGGAAAGAGAGAGGAAATAAAATGGGTAAAACGAGTGTTGGGGAAGTGTGGAGGGCTGTCCAGCACCAGTCTGTTAGCTTGTTCATGTGAAAACTCTTTGTTAGCCATGAATGGCCTCCTCTCTTTTACAACAGCTTTATGAAGTGGAACCTGGGCAATCCCCTCTGCTCACTCACTCACTCACACACACACACACACACACACACACACACACACACACACACACACACACACACACACACACACACACACACACACACACACACAGACTGTACCTTTTTTCTGTTGCACAAACATACACTAACACAGAGCAATAATTGGATGTTTTCCACTGTTTTATACCGTTGAAATGGAATATATTTGGTTGTAGAATGTCAACTTTGGCTTTGTGAAGTTGTAACGGGCATTTCTCACTGTTTATTACAGACTAAAAACTAAATCAACCCTGGCACACATGAATTTAGCAGCCATAAAGTGGCCTAATCTACAAGTCAGAAGTAATCCCTTTATGTGGGCCTAATGAAGGTGTCAGGTTGAGGGAGCAATAATGGTGTGTGGCTCACACGTTACGGATTAATAGACACACACACACACACACACACACACACACACATGCACACACAAAGACACACACACACACACACACACACAGATTGGTTTTGGAGGATTTAACTGGGGTAGACAAAGAGGATTTAAGGAGTGGCGATGCTCCTTTAGGTCAAATCAAAAGAGTATCAGACTCAACAGAGGGATATTGTACAAATATCCCTCTGTTGCTCTTTCTCTGTCTCTGGACTTATTCAGATGGCAATTTCATAAAGTGTTGACACACTCAAAGAGCAAGCGGAGAGGAGTAATAGAAATATAGGGTGTGTGTCTGCCATCAATTTCTGGCATATGCGGTTGTCCTGCTTAAAGCATTTGACCTTCTGTGGCCTGTAAATATCGGGAAAGGTCTCTGGGATAATGTATTGGACAGAGGAATGCCATAACTTTCACAGACTATAATGATTTGCCCCGTTCTTTGACAGTATTGTGTGTCTCGGTGTCTGGCCGGGACACTCTTGACTTCATGGGAACTGTCTGCATCTCCAGGTCTGGTCTGGGCTGAGGTTGACCTATTACTCTTCTATTCTACAAGCCACAATCCATTATTGGTAATATCCACTCCACTAACACCAGCACCAACAACACCCCCTCCAGCCATCGGCTTGATCTCTACATGAAAGGGCCTGCAAGCTCATTACCACAGCCTGGGGCTCACCAGGGCCTCCAGGCCCCAGGCCCTTTATAAGCCAGAGAGGATGGAGAAATTCAATCAGGAGGGACGAGGACTAGAGAAAGTGAGCTCATATAGGGCTTGCCATCCAGGCAGCCAGGTGTTGAAGATGCAGATAAGACGCAGGGAGAAAGTGGAAAAAAGGGGTTGGGGGGGTGGGGTGGGGAGGGAAGCGATAAGAAAGGTAGGACAACGTAGATGACAGAGAGGAAGTGAGGTACAGTGAAAGGGGCAGGGGGGGATGATAGAAGAAAAATGGGGAAAGCTGAAAGAGGGAGGAGGCTTTCTCCTCCCATCTCTGAGCCGTGTTTCATCATCCATAGGGCCCCCGTGTCACATTCAGGCCTCCACCAGCAGAGTCCAGCTTTGAAGTGATAATGGAGCGTTTGGCTAATGCTCCACTGCAGGTGCCCCTGGCTCTCTCTCCCTCTCTGTATCCCAGCACAGCCACATAGATGAGAGGAGATGAGAATCCTTTCAAAGTCTACAGATGAGGACAATCTCTCTTCTCCCTGCCTCTTTTCCTTTCTCTCGTTTATCTGCCAACCCCACTTACTCTCTCCCCACACTATTTATTGCTTCCCAGGCACTGACTGTCACTTTCAGATCCTTCTATTGCCCTCTAACTCATTTTACCCGGTTTCCACTCCTCTCATTCTCCGTCTATTTACATGATTGAATTGCAGTGCTACACTGGATTTGGGTGAAAGGGATTTTAAACTACCTGAAAAAACAATTTAAAGTTTACAATGGAACTTTCCGAGCTGCATATAATATAAATCAAATGTGAAATAGGATATCTGTGGCAAGAAATTATTACAAAAGATGCTTTATATTCCTTTCGTGCCAAACAATTTCTCTTTCACTGCTCTCCTTCTTCCTTTGTGCTTTCCAACTCTACCACTATCTCAGTGTGACTCCCTCCTTCTCAATCAATAATGCCTCGCTCCTCATCGCTCCCTGTGAGGTGTCAAATTGGTGTGACTGCAGGCCCCGCTACAGTTACAATGCTCAACAGGTAAACACTCACACACACACACATACGCACGCACGCACACACACATATTCTGGCTGCTTCTCAGATGTAACACTCATTTCTTTCTACTGGGTGGGGCAGGTCCGTGTATACTAGTAGAAACAGCGGGAAAGGGGAATCGATTCCATCCCCCAGCGATTTCCTGTTATACTGTATAAAGCTAAGAAGGAAAGACACCCCCTGCACAGAGAAACACACTGTTTCTCACCAAAACATATCTCCACAGTGGGCAGACACATACGCTCCTGGGCTAATGAGATCACCGCTTCATGCTGTGATGCCCGCAGGAAAGTATTGTGAGGGGGAGCAAATATTGGAAACACTTTTTCCTCTTTCCTGTGCTCACCGGCGCTGCACAGCTTAAAATTTATTTTTACTGGAATGTGGGCAGCCCACTTATTAAAGCAGACAAGTGTCTTTTGTTTACTGAGAAGGAGGATGTCTGAGGAGAGAGTGCAGAGCACAGAGGCACTGTTGAATGCATATTTAAAAAAACTTTGATTTCCAGGTGCTGCGGCCTGTTTGTCTTTTTACATACTGAGTATGTTTATATGCACACATAACTAATTACTGTGAAAAATCATATTTGGGTAAACAGGTTGATTTAAATGTTTATATTATAACAGTTGTTTGTATGAAAGTGAGTATGCAGTCTAATAGGGTGTCTGGTGATCAACAAAAAAGGGTTTAATTGGATTTTGTTGGTATTTGTTTGTTTATGAATTATTAGCAGATAACTTTAGTGCATGTTCTAGTTTCGATTTGATGCACTACTGAATTAGAGGTTGATTTTATATGTGTGTATATTATATATATATATATATATATATATATATATATATATATATATATATATATATATATAATACATTTAAATGATAGGCTATTTGGGCCTGCTAAGATAAGTGATCAGAAGTTACTTTTGTATCAGTAGAAATAGATGATACTACGCACACTTAAAAGTACAATCATAGGATATTAAAAGACTGAGTTGGAGTTGCAATCACGATACCTAAATATCAAAAAACAAATCCATTATGCTGATGCATTAGGTAGCTATAGATGAGTTTTACAGCACTTGATGTACTTTTCATGAATAAAGTCATATCATTTATTTTTTAAATCCCATCTTTAATATCAAAAAGATTACATGATTTTATCAAAACTGCAATGCATCTAAATATATCTATATAAATGTAATACATGGAAGCTTCCACAGCACAAACACAGTCCAAATTACTTTATTGGAGCTGCAGGAGGGAGGTGGTGTGTTCAAGCTCACATCAACAGCAGACATACGTTGCCTCATACACTTAGCCAACAAAGATACCTCTATAGCTGAGATTTAAACCAGCACACCTGTTGTCATAAGTTTGCATCTTTAACCATTAGCCTGCAACATCTTAACCTCATTAACCTCGAGGTGCACAAGGCGTCGTCTTTAAATAGTGAAACGCTCAGACACCAAGTCTTCAAGATTAGCTGCTATGTGCAGCCTATAGAGTCTCATGACTAAAAGGCCTGGAGGTGGGCTAAGTATAAAGCCCTAAGAATGGACCTGCTCACCACAGACAGAGTGGAGACAGAGCCCACAGTTCACACACATATACAAACACATA